>NC_041017.1:33874643-34037659 GCF_004193775.1 Glycine soja | reverse complement strand
CCCCTCCTATCATTTTAAAATACTCTTCTCGCTTAAAAAGTGTATACAATATGCTCTACATTTGGTCATTTTCAATGTAAACAAACCTCTTAAAAGTGGTAAATAATTAAGAATGTGCCTCCCAATGATATTTTCTCTTCTTTTACAACTTTTTGCGTCACCACCAACTAATATTGACTATCCTATTATAAACTTTAGTATTTTAAAGGATAGAATGAAGTTTTAAAAACATTTATTATTGGCTTTGAAATTCACCTAATATCTTTATTTCATATTCTAAAGCTACAAGATTTGTATTAGATGTTTAAAATTAACTATTAATCATGTTGAGCACAAAAGGGAAAAAAATCTCTAAAAAGCTCATTTACATTAAAATAGACTCAAATGAAACACATTTATCTTTCAAGGGAGGGAAGCGTATCTTTTAAAAAAGACTGGAGGAGAATGTAATATAAGCATGTACCAAGAGAAGTGAATATAATTTACATTTTCTTTAAGTATTAGTGTCCTTTGATTGCCCAGCCATATGGAAGAATTGACTCAAGTGTGTACGCTGAATTTTTTTTTAATTTTTTTTAATTGATACATAATGATTAATGTCCAACACATGACATAAAATGTCAGTGTTGGAAGCATGCCCCAACATGTTTATAAAACTTGCGAGTAAACTCCTATAGTTGAATGGGTTTACTTTTCCACATGGATGAAATGAGTTGAATTGCATGAAAAACTCATTGGTTAGTAGACTTGGGTGGAATTAGGTAAACTTGGGTTATACATTGGCGAGTTTGAGATTTTGCTGGATCACATTAGTTTTTCCCAAACCAAAATGCAACATTTTTAGCTTAAAATGCTTTGGCTAACTTTGGTAAAATGATTTTTATATGCTTCACCTTTAAGTGTAGAAGCTAGCCCCAAAAACACAAATCAATCTGCCTCATTCATTGGTTCCTTGTCATCACTGTTTTGGTTTGCTTTGACATAAAATTAGAATGATTGAATATTTACAATGCATATGGCATTAAATTATGTTTTAATACTTTTATAGGCATTATAAATATTATTTATTTATTAGGCATACTCTTGTGAGTTTAGAAGTAAGGTTTACAAAAGCTTCACAAGTTTACATAATCTCTCGAGTTTGACAACATTGATTCCCAGTTTAGAAACTCCAACACCTCAAGCAGAAGTGTCCATATTTCAAACTCCGCAAGAAATATAGCAGATAGGGAGGAATGATAATGTAAGCCACCTTATACTATAAGTTATGTGAAAATCCATAAGAAATCCAGTACATCCCAACATTGATTCAATTTCTATGAGAAGCCTATCTCTCTTCTTAATATTTTGACCCAAATTACAGGTTAGAGATGTTGTAGTAACTACAGATATTTCTAGGTACACAGTACCTGTTACTGTTGTCCAAAAAATAAATAAACAGTGGCTGCGGGCTAAATTTCACTAGATGAATTTTGATTTAGTCAGCTTCTATTTAGAACTAGATCATAAAATGTTTGGTCAGTACAATCAACCCTGTGCACAAAAGATTCTATGAAGATTTAAGGTACTAAAAGATATTAAAAATAAATAACATTGATGCAAGCTTCAATTTCCTGCTTGAAACGATCCAAGACAACTATAAAATGCTGCACTATCAAGATATTATCTCTAAAACATGGTCTCAAAAGGCATCCACTGACTAAGCTGTTAATAATTCAAAAACAAGTCACCCCTCCATTCAAACACAAACATGCATGCAATCATATCTCCAATTTCCATATTCCACAGAGCATTAACTCGTTTAGTCAACTAAACCCTACAAGGTTCGAAAATCACACTTCTTATTCACAAGATGAAAATGTCAAAAAAAAAAAACAACGACAATACACAAGTATATCTCTCATCTCCCTCCAAACAAAGAAAAGAAACACACACGCATGATCATAATTCATAACCTTGAGCATCTCCAAAGGTACAATCAAGGTGGAGTTGCTTAACTCACTTTTGATGGACTCTATAATGTCACTTGAGATTTAAGAACTTCAACAAGTTTTCTCCAATGGTGCAATTCTTAAGAACTTAAAATAGGTTCTACAATTGTTTCGCGATTCTTACCAACTGTTAAAAACAGTTGTTAATATAAGCAAAACTACGACATCAATTACTCCAAGGGTGAAATTACATAAGAACTGGTTCTCAAATTGAAGAACCTCAGAAGCAACTTCCATTGAAGATGCTCTTAACCACCACAAAGCAATTTAACAAAAAAAAAAAAAAAAAGCATTTCCCACATTAGAACAAAAACTAATACAAACAATCAAAATTTGAGGGAAAAAATTGTAACTTGCCACCAAACTTATAACTTCCAACATATAGAAAGAGAGAGACAGAGAGAAAGAAAGAAATACCGTACTTGTTGTTCAATGTCACGGTAGGCCTTCCCGTAGCTAGCAAGATCTGCCATTCCATGTGAGAGATTCACCGACGCGCCACCACCCTCTCCGATCACTCGCCGCAGTTCCGGTCATCATAGAAAACTCCAACCTCTTCTTCTCTCCACAACCATTCACCCTCACATGAAAACCAAAACCTCTCTCTCTCTCTCTAAAAAACCAACAAAGCCCACTTCGTATTCTCTCTCTAGAACCTTCCTGGATCCGCACCTCTTCGCAGAACCCAAAAAAAAATCCCTTCAACTCCACTCACGGTTCCAAGTCAAAGACCAAACCAGTTTTCCCGAATCGGGAAAAAAACCGGACTTTCGAGCTTGTTGAACAGGGCTCTCAAAAGGGTCGCGGTGGCTCGCAACGGAAGAGCAGCTTCAGAAAGGAAACACCGGCGACGAAAGTGGGCTCCGGCGGGGAGACAGAGGAGAGAGAGAGAAAAAAAACACTGAAAGGTGAAGAGAGAGAGAATCGGAGGATGTAAAGTACACCTAGTCAAAGATTAAGAAAGACGGAAAATTGTTAAAATAATAAAATTAATAATTTAGAATAATTTAGACTTGCGACTTGGAATATGCATGCGGTAAAAAAATCAATATAAATCAAAAAAACATTTTTCGAGTTTATTTTTTTTTATATTTTTAGTGTCCGTTAATTTTTTTTAAAAAAGGTATTCATTTTCTAAAAAACTATATAAAGAAAATATTTCTATAAAAATATTTATTTATCAATTATATTCTTATATAAAAGTTGTGCATATATTCAAAATTTATGTTATAATTTTAATAAAATCAAAATTGTTAATATTTATTAAAGGGATAAATTAAATTTTTACTTAATAAATCATGTAAACATTAAAAAATTATTCCTGGTGACAAGTACTTGTTTATTTTTATATATTTTTCTTTTGGTGAAATCATGCTTACTTTTGTGATGGGACCATTTCGGATGAAAATAATAATTTTATTTATTTATCTATCCAATACTAGCAAAAGAAAAAGAAATTATACGGAACAATGAAAAATTGTAGTTGAAAAAGAAACCAGATAACATTTTCTAAAATACAACTCTGACTTTTTCTTTTAAAACTATCAGTTGATTAAAAAGTGACATAATTTTGAATTTTATAAAAAGGATTTTCATGTTTGGGAAGGAGACACGTAGGACGTAATCTGAAGGGGACAGAGCAGGTAACTTTATGTTGATATTTGGCTAAGGTTGTAATAAATGAGAAAATGACAAAAAAAATCCCGACTTTTATTTTTTGAAAAAAATAAATTAATTAAAATATATGAACTTATGATAAAGGATTTTTTTATTAAACTAATATCAAAATTAAAATAATTTTTTCCTTTAAGATACATTTCAAAATCATTGTATAAAAAAGTTTGTTAATTGTTAAGCTTTTAAGAAGAAGAAGAATATTTTTCACTGCAGAAAAAAAATCTATTAAGAATTTAAGATCATATTAAATTTTTTAAGAAATTACTATCTTTTTTATAGAGCATTTTTTATATTCATCTTAACACATTTTCTTTTTATATTTCTCTTGTCGTACACGTTTTTCCTTTAACATACGTATTAATATTATTATTTTAAAAATATACAAAATAATTAAAAAGAGTACTATTAAGAATAAAACTTGATGTGTTTTAAAATTTCAGAGGTAAGAAATCCTTATTTTTTTTCCTTTCTTCCTCTATTTTCATTTTCTTCCATAGACAATTTTTAAAATTTCATAAAGGTGGATGTTGTGTGTTTTATGCTAGTTTTTGGGGGTTTGGGTGGTGGAAATGATGTAGAAATATAGTGAAGGTGAGGGAAAATTTATTTCCTCATTTCCTTTCTTTCTTCATATCAAAGAGAGTTCCTTGAGTTTGATAGGTATGGAAACTTAAACCAACTTTAATCTCATGTATGTTTGATGTATTTGATCATTATTTTTTTATTATTAATGTTGTTTAATTTGATGTTCATGTTTGTAAATGAAATATTTGAGTTAGATATAGATTGGAACTTATTAGAAGGACAAGAATAGTAGAAAATCGTGATTCTGCAAACCTTATTTTATGATGGCTAAAATTATTTTTGTTGCGACTAAAATTTTCGCTATGGTTGAAATTTTTTTCATTGCGACTAAAATTATTTTGCTACAACTAAAATCACATATTTTCACTATAGTGAGAATCTATTAAGTTATAGTGAAAATTTGAGTCGAGTTTTTGTTCTTTGTTTTGTTGTGGCAAACTTCAAGCACATTGAAGCAAAAATGGGGTAAGAACACAAAGCAAAATGAGAAAAGTGTTGAGAATAGTGTTGACATGGTGACATCAAACACATCTTTTTCCTCAAGTGGTAAACCTCTTCTTATATTTTCCTTTGGATTGTCCTTAAGCTTATGAATATTTCAAGAAAGACATTAAAACTCTATTCCTTGAATTTGTTCTTATGCTTTTATATGTTGAGATTTGATAGTGTTGGATCATGAAAACTTGTGGTGTGAAAAGTCTCATGATGTGTAGATAAACTATGTGAGAGTTCATGTGATTGGTGATAATGATATGAATAGTGAATTGATGAGGAATTGAGCAAGATGTGAGTGATGAATTGGTGATAAGTTGAATGAGATGTATGATGTTGATGTCGTGTTATTATCATATAATTAACTTTGTTTTACAAACTAATATAAAATAATTATATGTTATGTTGAGTAACTCTATGTACATGAAGAAGACCCATAAATGCTAATTGTTGAAGTGATGATACATGTATATAATTATTGTAGTAAGAAATGCTCATAATTATGTTTATTGATGGATGTCTTAAATTGTGTTTATTGATTTCTCGATGATGATATGAGATGTGGTTGAGATGATATTGTTTTATTATTAGAATTAAATTAATGTTGAGATTCATGAGATTCACATTCATATAAGTTTTTAGTGAGTAGTTTATAGGATTTCAAGGTGTTGGAATGTCTTGCTATATTTATTGAACCATAGGTGAGTTCATGAGAGTGATGAACATGTGAATGGTGAATCTATGATATTATGACTTCTTATGGTATTAAAATTGGTGAATGAATTTGTGATGATGTATGATATTGATTTTGAATAATCATAACCTAAATGCTTTGATGAATAACATTGCATGTGAGTAGCACACAAGTTGAGGGTGCTTGGTGGCCCTCAACCTAGTGTTGGAGGTTATTGATGATGGCTAACAAGAATGAACCTATAGATTGCATTGGTGAACGAATCCTTAGATAAGTTAAGGTCTTTGCAAGTTTTAACGAGGCAAGTTACTACCCATGTTCATCTATTTTCAATAAAGTCACCCTTTCTCCGTAGGATTAATTCGGGTTTTCCTAAATGGTCAATGTGTGAATATGTTAATGGATGTACTTAGGTTAATTGCTCAAGAGGTGAAATCTTTCGAGAGTCAAGAGCTAGCATGGCTAGGTACATTGATAATTTTGTCTTGAGAATGATGTGTTACTCGATGAGTCATGGACATACTTTGATGTTTAATAATTTATGGATTGATGATGAGGATTATGTAATATGATTGAACCTTTATGTAATGGTTGATGAACTAATGATTATTATGATATGCTTTATTATATGAATTTCTAAGAAATAACCCCTGGCATATGTGAGGAGCAAATGGATAGGAGGTGATTCTTTGTCTTTGGAGGGTTCATTGATGTGTGTACTTTAGCGTGAAGATGTGTTATCAGTTTTTGTTTTCTATTAAAAGTTATGTATAATATTGAGTGACTTAGAACTTATATAATTTATCCTTATAATGTGATTTATATTTATATGTATATTTTTATGAGATTTGGATTACTATAATATTGTATGTGTATATATATTATATGATGTTTTATTTTTAAGTTATATATTTTAACTTTTGACCTTAAAAAAAAATTGACTAGTATTTTAAATCTTTTAATTTAAAGTCTTCAGCTAAAATTAATTCATAATTTCATATAATAACAACCTGTTGTTAAATAAACTAGTAGCATCATCATACATGGACACTGCCTCATTGCAACCCAAGATTTGTAATGACCTTGGTCTTTATGCAGAATCACCCGTTTACCAATCCTCATAACTACCCAAATAGTCATTTACTAACCTTTTTGCCACTGTATGTGCATATATGCTCTTTCACAGTAAAAATTATCAACTCATGCATGGAATCATGTATCTACCACAATAAACAAATCTAATTGTTGAATACAACAAAATTTGGTTACTTAAACATCCTTTCGAAGATTAGATACAATATTAACATTATGTTTACCATCACACCATGGCCTTCCACAAGGTACTAAGCCAAAGTTACCTCGTGAGTGTCTAAGGTACACCAAATACCAATTCATACATAGATGGATAACATTTTTAAGTAAATATTAATATTGGGAAATACTCAAGTTTCACATTAACTAGAGATAATCTCAAAATATAATTTATAAGGTGAGGCTAACCCTCATCCTATGAGTTAGTTTTTGGAGTTGAGTTAGATCCAAACTCACATTCTAAGATGATATAGTTTTGATCTTGAGACCTTTGACCCTTACTTCCGTTGCGCCCACCTATCATGTTGCGCCCACCTATCATTTATTGTTCACGTATAAAGTTCAAAAAATATTGTGTAATTGATTTTACGATCAAACAATTAAAAAATGTATAAATTATGTTTTTGACGGAATACACGCTTGGGCCAACTTGACAAAAACATTTTCGTACAAGTTAACATTTTTTATTGGAGTTCGTTACTTCAACTAGTCACATGTTCTTTATATGTACTTTTAGACATTAATTAGTATGATACCCGCGTGATTGCATGGGTCCCTTTGATTTTGGCTCATCCAAAATGATCCCGTACATATTAATGTATTAATAAGATGATATATACTACACTCATCAAAGTAATACACATTCATAAAAAACATATCTTGGTTTTTTTTCCAGTTAAGTTTGTTCTTTTTTTTTTATATAAATATCATTATTAGGACATTTTTTCCTCTGAGAGACTTTGAAATATCTCTACATATTTTAATTCTTTAAAGATTAATTCTTAATTTTAAACTTAGTCATAATTAAAGTTTATCACTTTGCCAAGAACGTCTTGTGTGAGAAGTTTCTATTTGTTCTATAAGTCTTGCAACTAATTTCTACCTCCAAAAGTTAAGTGTTTAATTATTTGTATCTGTTCTTATTTTTTTTACTATTTTAATTATAATTTTAATACCATAATAATAATAATAATGTAGTTTTCGTCATTGTAAAAAAATAGAAATACATAATTAGATATTTATATTTTTTTCAAAAATATAAAAATAATAAGAGTATTAAAGAAGAGAAAATAATTCAACTAAATTTTGATTTTTAGGCTAGCTAGTTATTTAAGTTTTTCTTCTATAGGATATTTTAATACTGAGACAATTGCCCATGTTCTTTACTTCAACTAGTCCCGTGTTCTTTATATGTAGTTTTAGAAAATCATGAAATTCTTCAATTAAATTCGATTGAATACTGTTCATAAAATGCTGTATATCTAGGCTAGGGATAGATTTAGAGGTAAAAAAATGCGACCTATAAATTACACAACTACAACAATAGGGAATATATCTCCTTGAAAGCCGATTTTGTTGATTTGGTGTGCAAAGATGAGTAAAATCTAGATCCAAGAAGGGAAAAGCTTCCAAAGGATGTAAAAGAAAGATAAAACAAAGAGAAAAAGAAAGAGAACTAGGGGTTCCAAAAATTCAAAATATTTGCGAACAAGATGCCAAAATTGTGAGGCGAAATGAAAGGTTCCCACTAGATTTAATTATAAAATCACACAAACCAACAAAACAACTCCTGGTCCTTGGAGCTCTAGCTTTGCTTTCCAAATTTTAACGAAGACCACGAGTTTTATATAATAGTTTACATTTAATTTCTAATAGCAAAAGTTTAGTTGCCAGTTTCTTTTTATCGACATATTTGAAAGGAAGATAGTAAACCTATGGTGCTGTAAGAAAAAAAATCACCATTGATTGATTTCTATGAATTATGGGGTGCTGTTCCCAACTATGTTTTTTTAATAAAAGTTTCAAATTAAAAATAAAATATAACTAAGTAATTAAAATTAGGAGAAAAATGGAAACTGCGTCTCCTATATGTATAAAATTTATATCCTTCTTCCTTTCAATATGGTAATGGCATGGTGTGGATATGTCTTTCAAGATACGTCAACTGGAAGCAATATTTCCCTCCTTAATTTCTCACTGGTAATAACGAAATAACCAATTTTTTTTTTACAAAGAAACGTATATTTTAATAAAGGCCATGAATTAATTAAGGACATGATCTCGTCAGCCACTTTTACACCTTTCCCTTTTTGCTTTTTCTGTTCTGAATTATCACATAATGCATGTGACCACATATATGCCGTGCCAAAATTACACACACTAACAAAACCTAACAATAGATATTTCTTGTGCAACTCATTAGACATAAGCTAGCTAGCCCTCTTGAACAAAGTAACTTTGTAGGAACAATTTTAGTCATACATGCATTAGACGTACCATAAAGAAAAGTGTTTTCCAAGTAATAAGCTACTTTGGCTTTGCAGCACCCACCTGGCCTCCTCAACTACCTTTTCTAGCTTAGAGAGGGAAAAGGAGAGAGAGACTGAACTTTGTTTTGATATGGGCCAAACTTGGGGTGATTGCAACATTCCTAGCAAGAACCCTACTTTTGTTTGTTAGTACACTTTAAAGGAATAACTAGTTGCCTGCCTTTGCCTATTGTCTTATTTGTTGGTGACCCTTGTCATTGTCAACAATATAGTTTGGATAAATAAATGCTTATTCCTTCTTGAATGCATTCTAATTAAAATATGATGGTGGGGGCAAAATAGGTTTGGGATTGGAATCGAAGAGATGATATGCTTGCATATTGATATGGTCAAGTTGTGACTTTGACTTATCTTTATGTTCACATCATATATCATTCCCCCCTATATAGGGATATATGTACAGTTTTAACAAAATCAAGTTTATATCATGAGCATCATTATCAAAATTAGTTTTGTTAGCACGGTTAGTTTGACAAATTCGAATGCATAATTATATTGTTGTCCTACATTGCTTTTATGTTTCAGAGACTCCAATAATGTGTGGTGGAGCCAAATTTTCAGGTTAATGGTAGTGGGTGTAAAGTATATCAATAGGAGTTTTGTTATAGTAACTACATTTATCTTGCTATATGACGAAGTAATCTCTGTCCTAAAGTTTAGAGCAATGCGTCAAAGTGAAACTGGCAGAAAACAAGTATTTCGGCTTCAACCAAATCCTACTTATCCTCTTTTTATTACTTCTTAATTAACTTTCAATATAGTATTATTGAGGTAAATGCACCTAAAATAGCAACGAAACACAATTGATTAGTAGTTTTCCAAATGAATTGTCATAAAGAAAATCATAAAAAGCATCCAGATCTAGAGCAAAAGTATAAGTTGACACACAAAATAAGGTTTTAAAACAAAAACAAGTTATAGACAAAATAGTCTTAAAAACATCTCCTTCAACCTTACCTTTGCAGTTGAAGTTTCATACCTATAGTGTCTCATGCTAGCCGATAGTCATCTTATCTTCATATATTCAAACAAAATAAAAATTTCTATTTTAACTTTTTTCCTATTATTTGATATCAGAACAATTATCTAAGCAAAATTGAGCATAAGTTGTTTGAAATTAGAATATAGTAACTTTAGAGCATGATTAGACAATGCATATTAAAAAGTATTTTTTTATACATAATTTTGAAATTTAAATTTTGGAAATTATTTTTTCTTAGTTTCAGAATTTAAACTCTGCAACAATAAAACTACACTCATCAATATTTAGGGTATTATCGGAAATTAAAAAATTGAAGCGAGGTGTGAAATAACAAAAAACAATAGCCTTATGTAAATCAAACAAAACTCCATCATTTGAGACCCAATTAACGGGTAGAATATCTAACCGAAATTTTTAAAAAAATGCAAGCATGAGCCATATGAGGGATGTGTTTGGGACACCCATCATTTTTGTTGGTACACCCAGCAGTTTTTTAAAATACCAAAAATACCCACCAAAATGTCCTTATGGGTATTTTTGGTTATAAACAGCAAATTAGTTTTTTCATTTCTGTAACACCTTTCTTTTTCGGGAAATCGCACTCCCTTTGTGTAAATTTCTTCCGTTAGTGTCCTTTTGCAAGTGTTTGTAATAGACGGTGATGTACACATGTTGTTTACGGATATATGGAAAAATTCAGTGATTTTTTGTTGTCGGAAAAGAAGAGGTGTGAATTTTTTTTCAAAACATACGGATTAACAATTCGTATGATTCATACAGATTGACAATCCGTATGATTAATGTGAATCTGTACAAACCATACAGATTGCCAATCCGTATGAACCATACCATACGGATTGTCAATCGGTATGTTTCGAATTTTTTTAAATTATAATTTATTTAAATTTTTTTATACATTTAATTTATTTACAAAATCTGATAATTAAACAAATTTGACTGAATGTTGTATTTAGATATTTATTATAATAATTAATAGTTAAACAAATTTAGTATTTATTTGAATGATGTATTTGAATGTGTATTACATAGATTGAAAATTAAATAAATATGATATTTAATTGAATGATGTATTTAGATGTTTATTACAACAATTGATGATTAAACAAATTATTTATTTTTTTACATATGTAATTTTTTTTAAACTTATGATCTTTATTTACAAATTATATATATAAAAAATTAATTATTAGATAAAAATTAATTGTCACAAAATTTATTATCTAAATTTACATGTGCATTAAATATATATTAGAAATTTTAGTATTATATATAGTGACATAAATTATTTTATAACATAATTGGTTTATTAGTTCGGTTGATTAGAACATTGTGCTAATAATGCGAAAATAATAGGTTTGATTCTTACTTGAACCATTAATTTGTAAAATATATTTTTAAAAAGTTTCGTATCAATTTTACAAAAAGGCCAAACTGGAATTTCACATGTTATACTTTCTGGAAAGATTTTTTTGAAATACACTTAACTTCCTTTTTTTTTTGTATTTCCTAGATGACCTTTTTGGAAAGGCGGTTCTAGAAAAACAAAATGGAAAGGCTTTTTTGGAAATATAGAAAAGTGTATTCCAAAAGAACAAAAATAACTTTTAGAAAGGTCTTTCTAGAATACATTAATTTTTTTATATTTCAAGAAAGGTTTTTCCTAAATTATATTTTTGTACATTTGAAAAGGCCTTTCCACAACTATAAAAAAATTAGTGTTATGAAAAGGCATTTCCAGAATATGTTTTTATATTTCTGAAAAGGCTCTTCAGGAGTTATGTTTTATACTTCTAAAAGGACCTTTGCAGAATTATGTTTTTATACTTTTGGAAAGGCTTCTATGAAAGAATAAAAAATTGTATATTCTTGAACTTTTATTTTGTTCCTAACTTCGTCGGAGGCTTTGTGCTTTCTTTTCTGCATTAGGCTGGTTCGGTGGTGGTGTAAGGAGGTTGCAACAATGGCGTTTGGGTTGACAATCGACAGTGGTTTCGGTGGAGGCTTGGCTTGCTTGGGAGAGACAGGGTATTTGTGTCCATTTGGGTCCTTTGGAGGTGCAAGGAGCAAAAAAGGGAGGTGCAAGAAGAAAAAAGGGAGATCCAGAAAGTAAAATCCAAGTTATTGTTGTTAGGGATCTACTGAAAGATGGGTACTGGGTAGCCTTTACCGGATGTGTTAACCAGATTTGAGAATTGTTTCCGTCCTTGTCAAGAGAGATGAAAATCATCTCTCCTTTTCACTTTTTCACTAAAATCTACTCAGTTATGCAAATAGCTTGGGAGAATCATTTTAGGAAGACCTTACTCGAGTGTCTCTTGAACAGTTGTTCACCCTTATTAATAAGGGTTGTCGTCAATTCAATCCTTACTTTCACATGATGGATCTCATCAGAGTATGCTGGCTAGGAACCAAACTAAAATTTTTTGTTTAGGGGCTTTGCCCCTTCTTGAAACCAAAAAAAGAAAGAAAGAAGTAACTTTTTTACGCCTGCTGTTAGAGATTCCACATGTTACAAACCCATTTTGTATAGTTAAATTAGAATCAAATCACATTTTAAGATAATATTAGAATTTATCCTAGTAAGTCTTGTTGGGCTTATTGGGCTACCACATCAGGTTGTTATTGAACTACTTGTATATATCAAATCTTTGTAAACTTAATGCTCGAGTAATTTTAATGTGTGTGTTGTATAGTAATGATATCAAAATAATATATATAATAAGTGGATGACATTTGTCATTTTATAATCTAGTTTTATATGATTGAGAGATTTATACCCACATTCTAAGACATCATTTTTTTTATTTTGTTATTCACACTCCCTTATTTTTTTTTTCCAATAATGCTCTTTATTAATAATCATAGTTTTGTTGTTTCAAAATTTAATCATTAAAAGTCTATCTATATGCTTCAGAATTAAACATTTGAAAGTCAATTCCACATTTCAGGATTAAATTTCTAAAAGTCTATTTGTATATTAAGATGAAAGTCTCTCTTCTAATTTAGATGAAAGTGAAACTAAAATTTTGTAATTTTCAAAATATTCCAAACAATAGTAGATCAAACAAGATGTTAAAGAGAGCGTTTTAAATACATTATTACTAACATTTTAATTTTTTTGTCCTACATCTGAGATCATGGTTGTCTTTTGACTCAGAGAGTCAAAGACTAATTTTGGTTATAATGTGGTTGTCAGTGACCAAAGATAATTTTTACGCACAATGAAAATCAAATGTTTATTTTCTCGTTAAATATATCATTTTCCACATGTAAATACAGTTATCATTTCTATTAATTTTAATTGTGTAGCAAACAGTATGCATTTACATAATTCCAAAATTTAAATACAAAAGGTTTTATGCATATAATTTTTAGAATTTAAATTATGAAACTCACTTCATTTTTAACATAATTCTGAAGTAATGATACTACACTCACTTGTAAGAGCGATATTATTGGAAAAAAATAAAATAAAAATTTAGTGGGTTTAGTAAAATTGAGGTGCTAAAAAGAAATTCTAGAAGAAATGCAAAAAAAAAAAATGCCATGACATCCAATCACTTTACTTTAAAATTGATTTTAATCAAAATTATTATTTTAAAAATCAATTTTATTCTAATTTTTATAAATACTCATTCAAATACTTATTCGTGCATCTTGTTGCTCCAAAGATTTTTCAGGAAGCATCAACATTATTGCGGAGTTATTAACATCTTTCTGCAACTCACAATATTCTTTTAGCCGAGCCGAGATGAACATGGGATACTCAAATTGCAATTAATATTTTTTCAGGAAAAATATGATTGGTTTGGTCCTGTTTTAATTAATAATTGATTAATAACATCATGGAATATTGCTTGATTATGACAATTAGTTCAATTATATTGCTCCTATAAACACTAGGGTTGATCAGAAAATAAGCTAATAAATGTATTGACTTCTCCTTTTTCAATACGATACAATGTTTATGGTTGGAAGGACCACCTCTTGAGGTGTGCCAGTTATTAGTTTTTATTGTTAGAAAATAGAATTCTCGTTTTTCCTTTTAAAAAAATTATGTATTTCATTTTAAAAATACTATAATATATAATATATAAGTTATATCAAATTAAAAATATTACTTAATATGTCTTTACCTAAAAATATTAATTAATATGTCACACTTACATCCAACGAAGAAAATATAAAATTAAATTTGTCGATGTGCTTTCCACACATGAAAAATAAAATTATTATAGAGATATTTATAAAGATAGTATATATAATGAATTAATGATTGTTTGTTAGTCCATGAAAAAATAGAGCAGAGCTTGAAGACCAATAACTACATTATAGGAAATTAGTAAAAAGAATCTCTCAATGAATAATATAGCTGAGAATTTGATTTATATTTGAGTCTTATAGCAATAGAATACGAATATTGTAGATGTTATTGTTATATAATAATGATCTATATATATATATATATATATCATAATAATTAGATAAATTATAGTTTTTATTATATTCATACTGATTTTATATATGAGTATGAAATATTGATATTTTTGTATTGTAATATAAATATGATATTTTAAATAAATAGTGGGATATACATTATATTTTTTTTAAATTTTTACATGTATCGAAATATATTAGTACTTTCAAATAATGACAAAAAATAATATTTTCATCTTTTATGTTTTCTAACTCTTTTGATGGGTTAGAAAATTAAACACACAAACACATCAAATTTAAAAAGTAAAATGATTGCATAGACTTTGAAATTATTAGTCTTTGTAGAAATTTTATATAAAGACAATAATTAAGCTTCCATTTTCTGTGCTTTAGCAAAATGACACATGATATTTATTGGTCTTAATTCTAAGTAGACTTTTCTTAGTATGATATCAATCCTATAAAGTTTTAGAAATATTCTAACGTGCAACTTACGTATGTTTTGGAAGAGAGGAAAAAAAATGAAAAAGGGTAAAAAAGGTTTAAAATTTGAATTTAAAAAATTAGAAGGAAAGAAAATTTAATTGGCCGAAAGTAACACACATTTCCATCACTCCCCTTTTTTATTTTTCTTCTTTTATACACCTTACACCTATTTTATCTTTGAGGAAGACTAACAATACTCTTTTCTGTTATTTATTAAAATTTATAAAAAATCACAAATTTTAATTAATGGTTTCACATCAAAATTAAGAAATATATATAATCATTAAATAAAAAATAGAACTCACCAATTTAAATTTATAATTTTTAATAATTTTTAGTCAATAATATACAACATTAAAAAAAAGATTTTTTTTTCTTTATAACCAACAAAAGAGTACTAGACAGTGTCACTAACGATATTTCTCTTTTATATTCCCACCGACGCAATCACTTTACCACTGAAACCACAACAACCATCACGCTGTCCCACAATTTTCTCTTATTACATTGGCTAAGTGCATTTTTTTATTTTTCCTTTATATAACCTTTAATTTGGTTCACAATTAAGAGAATATGTCTTCTAGGCTTGAAGAGAGCATACTAAATACTTAGGATTTTTTTGTCATTTCATTTATTATCTTGAATTAGAAAATATATTAGGACCTTATTTTACTTTAGAGCATGCTAGTAATTTTAAACATTAAGATTTCCCTTATTTTTCTAAAATTCTTTTTTTATCAATTTTTTTTAATTTAAATATATTTTTAGGTCCTTTAAATTTGGATTATCTTTGTTTTTTTTCCTCCAAATTTAATTTTTCATTTTTTAGTTCCTCAATTTTGAAAAATGTTTTTTAAACCCTCTTGACTGATTTTTGACGATTTAAATGCATAACTTGTGGCATTTTTTGTAGGAGGAGGACTAAAAAAATATTTTTTAAAATTAAGGAAATAAAAATAAATTTAAATTTGGGGATCAACTACAAAAGTAATCTAAATTTGATGGTCCAAAAGTATATTTAAACAATTATTTCAAGAGACTATGAAATTTGATTGAATTAAGACCTAATCTTTGTAAGTTCTTGAAGCAGCCTAATAGGTAGATTCTGATTATAAAATAAGGATTACTTTGAGGAATTTATTATTAACATAAAGCTCCTTATCTTATTTTCCATGATCAATGTTCTAATTGTGAGATTTTGATTAGGGATGATAAAATAAGTTCAATCCATTGGATTGACCCATTTGATATGCTAAACAAAGCAATATAAGTTTAAATTTCCAACCTATTGTTAAAATAGGTTCAACCTATATATTTGGTAGGTAAAGGGGCAGTTATGTTGGATGTCGGGTCAACTTTCCTTTTTATTTTTTTTTCATGTATTTGTTGTAACTCATCCAAACTTACTTGTTGAGGAGGATGGTTGTTTTGTTCTTTTTGATTTTTCTTCACATTGTGTGGTTGCTTTGTTTCCTTTCATTTCTCTTTCATGAGTTTTAAGAGGGTGATCTGAATGGGGGAAAGATGGATTAAGGTGTGATTTTGATGTGGATGTGGGTTGATTATTGTGGAAGAAAAATTAATGACAGAAAGAGTGATAATTTTACATTGGTTGTTTCATAATTGATGTAGAAAGACACTTTTTATGTTGGTTACAAAACAAATGATGTAAAAAAGGAAATACATTTTAGATAGACAAGATTTACATATTGGTTCTAGAATTGATGTAAAAAACTCATTTTACCTGATGCAAAATATCTCTCCACCATTGGTGAATTTAAAAACATGTGCAAAGACTTTTTTATTTCTTGGGGACCGGTGCAAATACTTGAAATTGCTAGTCTATGCAAAACATTCATGTAAAGACAAATTAATCATGCATTTTTTGTACTTTGACAAAATAACACATCATATTTCTTGGTGGACTTAAATATTTTTTTTATATTTTAGTCCTTGTAATTTTAATACTTGGTTTTAGTCCTTAGTATCAACTATCAACATTTACAGATTATGTAAGAATGTTGTTGGTTGTCCATTGACTCGTCATGTTACTAATGAGTTAATTTGATAGACTGTCATATGTAAATTTTGTAGTAATTTAGATCTTCAAATTCTCATGTGTTAAAAATAATTGATAGTGCTAGATTAGTTGATGAGAGATTTTAAAAAAATTACACATTATTTATTGTTAAGATCTTTGATAGCATGAGAAGTCAATGGTTAATTTAACTACATGTTATGTAGTCAATTAATGTTCTTACTTTGATAATATGGACTGATTTATTTTTTTAATTTTTATTGGGACTAAACATTATTGAAAGGCTAAAACAAAAACACTCTAATAATTTATAGGAGCCAAAATGTTGTTTAAGCCTTGTTTGTTTTAATTTTACATAGACTTTTCTCAGCATCGTGTGCTCGTTAAAGTGACAAACTCAAATACTTTAATGTGCAGCTCACGTAGTGTAATTTAATGACATTACAAAAATTCCCTTGATAATCTAAAAATAAAATCATAGTTATATTTTTTATTTATTAAAATTTGTAATATCATTTTTTTGTCGAATTATCTGATGAAATTTTAGTTGTTACAACTTGCTGGTACAATATGAAGTAGAGTTTGATGAACCTGTAGTTAATGTATGAGATAATTTTATTACACAATTATATAATTATTGAATTTTTTATTATAAATTGCTTATCACCTGAGTGTAATAAAGGAATTTAAAATATATAAGCCTCGAATATGGAGTCTTCGTATTTTAATTTTTAAAATAAAGTTTTTTTTAAGAGAAAACTTCCTTATTTTGCTGTCTTCGATAAGTGAACGAGAATTAACAAGTCAGTCATTTAGCCATACTATGTTTTTCGTCGTCATATTTTTTCTTTATTATAAAAATTTACATTTGAAAAACTTAGTTTGTTTTCTTGTCTTTGAACAAGAATTAACAATTTATTCGTATGGTCGTACTACCATCACTGTTCCCGATTTTCATTTTACTGAGTTGTTTCATATCAGCAAAAATATAATGAGAAATAATTGTTTTCAAAACTAACGTATGCATTTGTGAATTTAAAAACAAGTGCAAAGATTTTTTTATTTTTTGGGACAAGTGCAAAGACTTAAAATTGTTAGTCTACACAAAACATTCATGTAAATACAAATTAATCTTGCATTTCTTGTACTTGGGCAAAATAACACATCATATTTTTTGGTGTGCTTAAATAATTTGATTACACAATTATATAATTATTGATTTTTTTATTATAAATTCTATATTTTTTCCATGAAGAATGGTAAGTTTAAATAGCTTATCACCTGACTGTAATAAAGGAATTTAAAATATATAAGCCTAGTATATGGAGTCTTCGTATTTTAATTTTTAAAATAAAGTTTTTTTTAAGAGAAAATATCCTTATTTTGTTGTCTTCGATAAGTGAACGAGAATTAACACAATTCTGTCATTTAGCCATTCTATCAGCTATATAAATCCTGCTGCAGGCTCCATCTTTCATACTTGACAATTTAAGAGAAAACTGATCACAGTAACCGATCTTTGTTTTACTCTTGGTCATTTCATAATGAGTTGTTATTCTCTGAAACTATTTTATGCACTTTTGCTGCTTTTATTGCATGCTGCAGTATCCATTCTTGGATTCAACAGCCTTCCCAATAGCGTAGAAATTAAGTGCATTGAGGCTGAGAGACAAGCACTCCTCAACTTCAAACATGGCCTCATAGACGACTATGGCATTCTCTCTACATGGAGGGACGATGACAGAAGCAGAGACTGTTGCAAATGGAAAGGCATTCAATGCAACAATCAAACTGGTCATGTTGAGACGCTTCATCTCCGTGGTCAGGATACACAATATTTGAGTGGTGCAATCAATATCTCTTCATTGATTGCCCTTCAAAATATTGAACACTTGGATCTCAGCTATAATTGGTTTGGAGGGAGTCATATCCCAGAACTCATGGGCTCGTTCACCAACTTAAGATATCTCAATCTCTCTGCTTCTTCATTTGGTGGGAGTATTCCTTCTGATATTGGAAAGCTTACACATTTACTGTCTCTTGATCTAGGTAAGAATGTTTATCTCCATGGACAAATCCCTTATCAACTTGGAAATCTCTCACAGTTGAGGTATCTTGATCTTGCTGGGGGGAATTCATTCTCGGGAGCATTTCCTTTCCAAGTTGGAAATCTTCCTTTGTTGCACACTCTTGCACTTGGTGGCAATTTTGATGTGAAATCTAAGGATGCAGAGTGGTTGACTAATCTTTCTTCCTTGACCAAACTTAGGCTAAGTTCACTACACAACCTTTCCTCTTCTCATCACTGGCTACAAATGATCAGCAAGCTTATTCCAAACTTAAGAGAGTTGAGGCTAGTTGGTTGTTCTCTTTCAGATACAAATATTCAATCTCTGTTTTATTCACCTTCCAACTTTTCCACTGCTCTTACCATCCTTGATCTTTCTTCAAATAAGCTCACATCCTCAACATTTCAACTGTTGTCAAACTTTAGCCTTAATCTTCAGGAGCTTTATCTTTATGATAATAACATTGTTTTGTCATCTCCTCTCTGCCCAAACTTTCCGGCTCTTGTTATCCTTGACCTTTCCTATAATAATATGTCATCATCAGTCTTTCAAGGTGGTTTCAACTTCAGTTCAAAACTTCAAAATCTTGATTTGCAAAATTGTAGTCTTACGGATGGAAGTTTTCTTATGTCATCTTCTTTCATTATGCGTTCTTCATCTTCTCTTATTTCCCTTTATCTCTCCTCAAATCTGTTGAAATCATCAACTATATTTTACTGGCTCTTTAACTCCACCACCAATCTTCATAACCTTTTCCTTTATAATAACATGTTAGAAGGTCCCATTCCAGATGGATTTGGGAAAGTAATGAACTCTCTTGAATTTCTTGACCTCTACGGTAACAAACTGCAAGGCGAGATTCCATCTTTCTTTGGTAACATGTGTGCATTGCAGAGTTTAGACCTCTCAAATAACAAGTTGAACGGGGAATTTTCTAGCTTCATCCGAAATTCTTCATGGTGCAACAGAGACATATTTAAGGAGTTGGATTTATCTGATAACCGGTTGACTGGCATGTTACCTAAAAGCGTTGGATGGCTATCAGAGTTGGAGTATCTTTACTTGGATGGGAATTCGTTGGAGGGTGACGTCACTGAATCCCATCTTTCTAATTTTTCCAAATTAAAATACTTGGACCTATCAGGGAACTCGTTGTCTCTGAAATTTGTCCCGAGTTGGGTTCCTCCATTCCAATTAATAAACTTGAGACTCAGTTCTTGCAAGTTGGGCCCCACTTTTCCTAGTTGGCTCAAGACTCAAAGATCTTTGAATGAGCTTGATATTTCTGATAATGGGATTAATGACTCTGTACCAGACTTGTTTTGGAATAACTTGAAATATATGATATTCTTAAATATGTCTCACAATTATCTCATTGGTTCAATTCCTAATATATCGTTGAAGCTTCCTCTCAGACCGTCTATACTTCTGAATTCAAATCAGTTTGAGGGTAAAATTCCGTCATTTTTACTACAAGCTTCCCAGCTGATTCTCTCTGAAAATAATTTTTCAGATTTGCTTTCATTCTTATGTGACCAAAGCACAGCTTCAAATTTGGCCACTTTAGATGTGTCACACAATCAAATAAAGGGGCAACTGCCAGATTGTTGGAAATCAGTAAAGCAATTACTGTTCCTTGATTTAAGCAGCAATAAATTGTCAGGGAAGATTCCTATGTCCATGGGCGCCCTTGTTAATATGGAAGCCTTGGTTTTGCGAAACAATGGTTTAATGGGTGAGTTGCCTTCTTCTTTGAAGAATTGCAGCAGTTTATTTATGCTGGACCTGAGTGAAAATATGTTGTCGGGTCCAATACCATCATGGATTGGAGAAAGTATGCATCAATTGATAATCTTGAACATGCGAGGAAATCACCTCTCCGGAAATCTACCCATTCATCTCTGTTATTTGAAGCGTATTCAATTGTTGGATCTTTCAAGGAATAATTTGTCAAGAGGAATTCCAACTTGCTTAAAGAATTTGACTGCAATGTCTGAACAGAGCATCAACTCAAGTGACATTCTGTCTCATATATATTGGAATAATAAAACTTACTTTGAAATTTATGGTGTTTACTCATTCGGAGGTTATACGCTTGACATAACATGGATGTGGAAAGGTGTGCAACGGGGGTTCAAGAATCCAGAGTTAGAGCTCAAGAGCATTGATCTTTCTAGTAACAATTTAATGGGTGAAATACCAAAGGAGGTAGGATATTTGCTTGGGTTAGTTTCTTTGAATCTATCAAGAAACAATTTGAGTGGAGAAATTCCTTCTCAGATTGGGAATTTAGGTTCACTAGAATCACTTGACTTGTCAAGAAATCACATCTCTGGGAGAATTCCTTCTTCTCTTTCTGAAATTGATTATTTGCAAAAATTAGACTTGTCACACAACTCTCTTTCTGGAAGAATCCCATCAGGAAGACATTTTGAAACCTTTGAAGCCTCTAGTTTTGAAGGAAACATTGATCTTTGTGGTGAACAACTTAACAAAACTTGTCCTGGGGATGGAGATCAGACAACAGAAGAGCATCAAGAAACAGCAGTCAAAGGTGATGATTCAGTTTTCTATGAGGGATTATACATGAGCTTGGGGATTGGATACTTCACTGGATTTTGGGGCTTATTAGGGCCATTACTACTGTGGCGTCCTTGGAGAATTGCTTACATGAGGTTTCTGAACAGATTAACAGACTATGTATATGTATGCTTATTGTGAATGTGGGAATTGTTGCTGATCGCTCCAAGGCAAAAAGGTATGTTCTAGATTTATTTGTCAATTTCATGATTTATGTTCTGACTTTGTTTTATTTTACATATATCAAGAAATTGCTTCACTGATCAAGAAGAGCAATATGTATTTCACTTAGAGGAGGCCAAGAATAATAATAATAATTTAATCTAATTAATATTTAACTTGTAATTTTTTTTATATTTTATAAAGAAAAAATATACAACTATATTAAGCATAAAAACATTACTATCTAATTAAATTTATCATTTATATGAAAATAAATAAATACATTTTTTATTCCTAATTATTAGAAACATAAACTCTTTCAAGTATATTAATTATACATTTATAGAAGAAACAAATAGATGCATTTCTTTAAAATGATTTTCCATAATTATAAATGTACACTTACACATTACAAATACTTTATTATTATCTTTAATTTCTTTTTATCTCACTTTTTACTATCACATTATATTACCTATTATACATACACTTCTCTTTCGTTTTTCTTTTTGTCTCCTTAAGTCTCAACTAAGATGACATGTATTATTTTTCAATATTTTTTTTCATAAATTTTAAGGGGACCGTAATTCTTTTAACATGGTATTTTAAATACATTTTGTGAAAAACTTGGGGGCCATGGTCCCTGCATGTATACTTCCATTTTCAATTTTAAATGAAAAAATATAATTCTGTTTATATCTTGTAATTAATCCAGCACATTAATTGTTGTACAAAAAAATGTTGATTGTTGCAGATGTGCTGCACGCTTCTGATCAGAGAAGAAACCGTTGTTGGCAGCTACAAATGCGAGATAATTCTTTAGTATAGGAGTTTACAATGTTTTGTATTTGAGTAATGAACTGCAAAATCTTGTTTCCAGAAACTTAGTATGCTATTGTTGTATTTATTGTATAATATATTTGTAATGCTGTTTGTTTTTCATTATTGTGCTTAGATCTGTGATATCTAAAATTTCACCACTTCATATTCATCTTCAACAATGCTTTCTACTATGTTCTCCTAGTGCAGCTATACTTAACTGTGAATCAAATTTGTGCATGAGAAGAAGAATGCAAGATACCGTATTTGTTCCTAGTTACTACCAGTATATTTGCATCCTTGTGTTAGACCCCTTCTGTACATGCACTTTTGCTTTGTCAAAAGTAGCAAGCAGAGCATTAAAAATTGCATCAAGCTAGTGTTAGGTTGCTGGACTTATCACATTTTATCTATTTATATCACAATTATCACGAAGATAGAAAAGGGTATATCTGTAAATGAAATTCACACAATGAATGCTAATTTGAAATTCTCTCTCTTCCTTTGCACCAATATGAGAGTGCCAATTAGATCCCATCATCTAGTCCTTATTTTAGGAATAAGTTTCGTAAGAAAAGGGAAAGGATCATAGGCAGTCTCAAACACAACTTCATTTCATGCAGTTTTGCCATTTCTTTTGCAATTTTCATTTTTTTATTTGTATTCTGCCATTTAAATTGATACACTTTTCTAAATGTTGTAAACTATCAAACTTCTAGTTTTATAAGAAGTCTGTCTGCAATAAATGGTATCATTAGTACTTAGTACATATTCTCACTGCTATCACTGAAAATATCTGTTGGAGACTACCTTTTCAAGATAGGAGTGGACCACTTATGGTTCATCATGGGCTTAGCCTGTCAAATCATGATCATGATTCGTTGAAGGTTCACCACAAGTATTTACAATAAATCTATTGCAATAAATCGATATTAAAATAAACTCAACTTATTTATAATTATGCTATTATTTTTTTAACATTCATTTTTATAAAATTGATGTTAAAATAACAACATTAAATATATATTTTCTAGTGTTATATAAAGGGTTCGTCAAGCTAGATTGAGAGAAATTTAGAATCTGACTTACTACGCTCATTCTCCTCATGCTATTTCATTGATCAAGGGTCCTATCATCTTGGCTCATCGGTATGATTCTCTCATTCAAAATATTCAGAATATGTCTTTACCTAAAAATATTAATTAATATGTGACACTTACACCCAACTAAGAATAGTAAATTTGTGGAAGTACTTTGCAAACTTGAAAAATAAGATTATTAGAGACATTTATAAAGACATTACAATATAATGAATTAATGGTTGTTTGTTAGTCCCTGATAAAATTGAGTGGAGTGATAACTGGTAAATAATTATACTTTGATAGTAAAAAAATAAGGTAAAATTGTCTTTAAAAATAATTATTTAGTAGTTATTTGCGCTTAAATATTAAAGAGTTGATGTTTTGCTGAATTTTGGTCGCAGATATAAAAATTGGAGGTGCAACAAGCAAAAACAGCCAGAAAAATTGAAGAAAAGAAGAAAATTTGAAGTAGGCCCAGCCCAATACGTGCGCTTAGCGCACGTTACGCGCTAAGCAGGCCAAGAAGCACAAGCGTTAAGCGAGGCGTTAGGCTTGAGAGTTGTCATGTGCGTTGAGCGCGCATAACTGAAATAGAACGCGCTTAGTCTGCAACACGTGCGCTAAGCGCGCGATCTACACGCCCTGAGCGAGGGGGTGTCGCACTAAGCGCGCCTACGAAGGCCCAAAGCCCACTTTAGCAGCTATAAATAAAGAGTCAGTCCAAGGGGGAAGAAAAAACACACCACGAACCCCCTCTCCTAGGGGTTTTATTTACTCCCTTTCTTTCACCCCTTTCTCATTATAAAGCCCTGAATGGTCATGAGTGACTAAACTCGTAGTTAGGGTCTGACAGGCCTAGAAGCCAACGCGATGTATGATGTACTCTTCACTATTTATCAATGCAATACCATGTTTTCTTTCCTATTTTCTTTTCTGTTTTTATCTTGCATATTCATCTTTATATTCTGTTAGGGGTTAGATGCTCGGGAGAGGGTAACTTCTAAATAAGATTTAAAGAAGGTATGCATGCATCAGTTTTAGGGGTTAGACGCTCGGGAGAGGATAACTTCTAATAGAACAAGAAGAAAATATATCATAATAAAATCATTGCTAGGCATAGAGTGATTGCATTATACCTATGTGTCAAAGCAAATATCTAGAACTAGAACTTCATGCATTTTATCTATTGAGTCTTTGCAAAAGGCATTTGAGAGATAGATAGGTAAAATAAGTTTGTCATCGTGAGGCATCAGGGGCAAGTAAATGAATAGATGTGGCTAGGATAGAATAACCTGAATTGGTAAAGAAAAAATCATAAACTCATTCATCCTAGGCAAACAAGACAAGTCAGTTCTTAACACTATCTTATCTTGAATTTATCTTTTTTTTATTATCTAAATCTTTTCTAATCTTTTATTTCTTCCCTTATCTTCTAATTTTATCTTTAATTCTTTTATCTTTTCCCTTATCTTCTAATTTTATCTTTAAATATTTCTTCTTTTCTTTACCTTATCTTTTATCTTTTATTAGTTGTTATTTTAAATCTCTTGCTTGTAAATTGGGTTTGCATTAGTCTAAGTACAAACAAAGTCCTGTGGATTCGACACTCGAACTTTCGAGTACTTTATTACTTGTAATAATTTGGTGCACTTGCCAACGAGTTAACATGGAGCTTGGAGACCAATAAGTATATTACAAGAAATTAGTTAAAAGAATCTCTCAATAAATAATATAGTTGAGAATTTGATTTTTATTTGAGGCTAATAATAATAGAATACTAATATTGTAAATTTTATTGTTTTATAATAATGATATATATAATAATAATTAGATTAATTATAGTGTTTATTATATTCATACTGATTGTATGAGTATGAAATAGTGATATTTTTGTATTGTAATATAAAGATTATATTTTAAATAAATAGCATATAAATTATAATTTTTTAAATTTTTTTTACATGTATTAAAATATATTAGTACTTTTAAATAATGACAAAAAAAGATGATATTGTTGTCTTCTTTGTGTTTCTAACTCTTTTATTGGGTTAGAAAATTAAACACACAATCACATCCAATTTTAAAAGTAAAATGATTATATCGACTTTGAAATTATTAGTCTTTGTGGAAATTTTATATCAAGACAAATTAATTAAGTTTGCATTTTCTGCGCTTTAGCCAAATGACAAATGATATTTATTCATCTTAGTTCTAAGTAGACTTTTCATATTATGATATCAACCCTAGAAAGACTTGGAAATACTCTAACATGCAAGGACTTTTTTATTTATTGGGGACTAGTGCAAAGATTGTGCAAAAACATTAGTGTAAAGATAAATGAGTATTGCATTTCTCGTACTTTGACAAAGTAACACATCATATTTTTGGTGGGTTTAAATAATTGTTTTTCGTCCCTACAAAATTAAGGATTTTTTTGTACTTTAATATATAAAGATTTTTTTTATATATTTTAGTGCTTGTAATTTTAATATTTGAATTTATTGTTTACTATCAACTATCAATAGGTTACTGATTATGTAAGAGTGATGTTGGTAGTTCATTGTCCTGTCGACAATATCAATAGTTTGACATGCTATTATATGTAAATTTTTTGGTAAATTGAATTATTACATTTTCATATATTTAAAATAATTGATGATGTTAGATTAACTGATGAGAAATTTAAAAAAACATAATTTACTAAAATAATTACATATTATTTATTGTTAAAATCTTTATAAGTTAATTAACGGTTAATGTAATTTCATGTTATGTCGTCAATTAATATTTTTACTTGACAGATTAAATATTTTTTTTAAGTTTGACTAGGATTAAAATAAAAAACTTTGAAAAATTAAAGCAGAAAACACACTAATTTATAGTTGCCAAAATGATGTTTAAGCCTTGTTTGTGTTAATTATACATAGACTTTTTCTAAGCATGGTGCTCCTTAAAGTGACAAACTCAAATACCTTTTATGGGCACCTCACGTGTCATTTAATGACATTACAAAAATTCCCTTGATAATGTTAAAGTAGAATCATATTTATATTTTTTATTTATTAAATTTTTAACATCATTTTTTTGTCGAATTATCTGATGAAATTTTAGTTATTACAACATGCTGCTATAATATGAAGTATATCTTCATGAACCTGTAATTAATATACGAAATCATTTTATTACACAATTATATAATTATTTATTTTTTTATTTTAAATTCTAATTTTTTTTCTTGAAGAATGGTAAGATTTTGTAAGAGTAATTTTTTAAAAGCCATGTCTTAATTAAAGACAAAAAATCAAATCACAACATATAAGGAAATATTTATTAGACGTGATTGATTAACATGGCAGTATCAAATGAAACAAGAATGATTTCCCTCTCATATTTTTCTTTTAAAAAAATTATATATACAGGTTAATTAATTTTTTATATAAAATATAGTTATGAAATTTGATGAGGACGCTGAGACAGCAGAAACCGTAAACATGAAAGCTATGACAGGAAGACCACGAAGAGAAGTATCAAAACCTAGATACTTAGTTGATTACGTGCAAGCAATAGAACATGGCCGTTAGTTAGTTGGGAGGCCGTTAAGTTCGTTGTAACCACTTGTAAGTAGTTACGTGCAGATGCATGTAGGAACACAGTGTATAAAGAGAACCTTCCATGAATGAATAAAGGTGTGCAGAAATTACCCTTTGAGTAAACTTGACCCTTAGGAGGGACCTTGACCTCGAAACAAGGCTTACACTCCCCTTTCCCATTCACTACATAACAAAATTTATTAATTAACATAATTTTGTATGTTTAAGCTTGTTATTATTTTACTCCTCCACTGCTTATTTTCTGGATATGTTCATGTTAATTAATCCCTATTAAATATTTTAATCCCCAACATATGAACACGGAAGATTCCAGCCAAAAGATATAATTGAACACATAGAATACCACCTTCTTTTTTTTTTGGTCTAGAATAATACCACCTGTTTAAGAGAACATGCATCTACAAGTTATTGGTGGTTTTTTCTTCTTATGATAGCATAGAAGAATATTATTGTGAAAATTCAGAAGTTAATTTGTCTTATCACATGAAAGTTTGAGGACACAATTTCTGCCCAAAACATAAGCTCCCATCACTATCTACTTCATCAACAGACTACATATATGTGATATGATTCTAAAAACAAAACACTTATAAACAGCCAGTTTAGTTAAATCCAAGCAATTGTTTTCCAAGTCTGCCAACCCTTAAAATATGGGTTAGAAAATTAAGCTCGCCCGCCAATCACATCAAAAAGGAAAATTAAAACACGTCCACAAAAATATTTAAATCAAAAGAAAATTAAAGGAAACTCACGCTGATACATTAGTTTGTGGAAAAATTCTGTCTTCACTTTTTCCATACTAGGGTCCTTTGACTGATACATCAGCTAATCGCTATCAAGTTTCAAATATATCAACCAAATATTGAGATAAATGCCACAAAATCAAAAATAGAAAAGAACCCCGTGCATTTACATTATCTGAAATTCTTTGACTGGTATCTGGTCCAAGAGAAAATTCCAAAAGCAAAGAACTCTTAGAGCTTCAATAGTCATTTTCATGAGGTTAATCGTTACTGCAATAGTCTTTCAATAGTCTTTCCCTCACATGTTAGCCTTTCCCTCGAGTGGAAGTCATTTTCAATCCAAGAATATTCAATGGTGACCCTTAGAGCTTAATCGTTACTGCCCCCGGCTTGTCTAGCCATTGCCACAACATGTTATAGAATCTTGTACTATTGCAACACCTGCAACTCTGCTACCTGACATTCATGCATGAATTCACCCATCAGAAAGACTTTTGATGCAAAGAACTCTATATCCATGAATCCGTCAACGCCATCTTACTCGTCTAAGCTAGTCACTAAGTCAAATCATTGACTCTGACATCAAATTTTTTGAAAAATCCAAGAGAGTAAATACTAGAAAATTTTTTCACAATAGGTCACTAAACAAATTACATAAGTAAACTTGATATCATATCTTAGAGTTCCAACACTTATTTTTGAATAAAAAACTGTAGGTGGATTCTAGAATAATTTTAATAGCATAAGAGATAGGCAAAACCAAAACATAGTTTTAGTTCACAAACTAAACAGGATCTAGACTTGTATGTGAGCCCCTTTTTTATGCTCATTCAGCCCTGCTCTTAGACATTAACTTATTTATAAGTAAAAATCAGAATGCAGGGGAGAGTGAATATGATAAGGCTTAGCAGTAGGAAGAGGACTTCTAAGAACACCTGAGAAGTGTAATGTACAACAAAAATACAGTTTCGTGGGAATCAATTTTCAATTTCCCATGAATTTAGATAGCGAACTAGTAATTATTATAATTTCGAAAACAAAATTGGTCAGAAGATCAACATGTCCTCACTTATACAAACTCAATCGATGGCACAAAAAAACAAAATTCCTGATCAATTTTCATTCCATGTCTGGAGCAAAAGTACTTCCACAACAGCAATGGGAACGAAATAGCGTGCATAATGCAAAATGGTATTAATGACTGCTACAATTTTGTAATATGCAGCATATAACAAAGGTTTGGAGGATGCTATTGCTGTTCTTATCAAAATAGCAATGCCTAGCTATTGATTCTCGGGATTGTAATTTATTTTTGCTTATTTAGTACCTTTATGTGTTGAGAATTTCTTCCTCTCAATAATAGGGCAAAAGTTTACATTGCGTTGAGAATTTCTTCCTCACTAATAACAAGATTGATTGTTGACAATTTGGCAACTCTTATTTTAATCTATGATAACATATTCTGATCCACGTGAGTTAAGGGAGAAAAATTAATTAAAATTTAGGTGTGCTCTATAGTAATAGGATTTGGTGCTCTGTTTTATTCAAATTCAGCTGAAAATTTCATGATGTGACATTTTGTTGTTAGGTCCAATCAAATATTGTTCTAGAGGGTTCTAGTAGTTTAGGTGATGTCTTATATGTTTTACAACTTCTGTTTTTATTTTATATTTTCGCTTCTCTGAACTTGTCTTGGCTTTTAACTCAAACGAGATGACTTCTTTATATTTAAAAGAGAAAAAATTCTTATCTGCTCAGTTACAGACAATGGTTATGATATCTACATGTGAATAATAAATTCAGTTATCAAGATGATTTTGTATGCTCTTTTTCCAATCTACTCTGCATGTCCTATTAATAAATATTCTGCACTTTAATTGCATAATTTTAACATCATGTTTTAAAGCTGACTCAACGAATAATATATATAGTTGAGTGGAGCTTGAAGACCAATAGGTACATTATAGGAAATTAGTAAAAAGAATCTCTCAACGAATAATATATGTAGTTGAGAATTTGATTTTTATTTGAATCTTATAGTAATAGAATACGAATTTGTAGATGTTATATATATATATATATCATAATAATTAGATAAATTATAATTTTTTATTATATTCATACCGATTATATGAGTATGAAATATTGTTATTTTTGTATTGTAATATAAATATTATATTTTAAATAGATATATAGCAATATACATTATGATTTTTTTAAAATTTTTTTCACATGTATCGAAATATATTAGTACTTTCAAATAATGATAAAAAATAATATTGTTGTCTTCTATGTTTTCTAACTCTTTTGATGGGTTAGAAAATTAAGCACACAAGCACATCAAATTTAAAAGATAAAACGATTGGATAGACATTAAAATTATTAGTCTTTGTAGAAATTTTATATCAAGACAAATTAAGCTTGCATTTTCGGTGCTTTAGCAAAGTGACACATGATATTTAATGGTCTTAGTTCTAAGTAGACTTTTCTTAGTATGATATCAATCCTAGAAAGATTTAGAAATATTCTAACATGCAACTTACGTATGTTTTAGAAGAAAGGAAAGAAAATAAAAAGGGGTAAAAAAGGTTTAAAATTTGAATTTAAAAAATTAGAAGGAAAGAAAATTTAATTGGCCGAAAGTAACACACATTTCCATCACTCCCCTTTTTTATTTTTCTTCTTTTATACACCTTACACCTATTTTATCTTTGAGGAAGACTAATAATACTCTTTTCTGTTATTTATTAAAATTTATAAGAAAATCACAAATATTAATTAATGGTTTCACATCAAAATTAAGAAATATCTATAATCATTAAATAAGGAATACAACTCACCAATTTAAATTTATAATTTCTAATAAATTTTAATCAATAATATACAACATTAAAAGAAAAGTTTTTTTCTTTATAGCAAAAAAAAGAAGTACTAGACAGTGTCACTAACGATATTTCTCTTCTTTTATATTTGCACCGGTGCAATCACTTTATCACAACAACTATCACGCTGTCCCACAATTTTCTCTTATTACATTGGCTAAGTGCATTTTCCCCCCTTCATATACCTTTAATTTGGTTCACAATTAAGAGAATATGTCTTCTAGGCTTGAAGGGAGCATACTAAATACTTAGGATTTTTTGTCATTTCATTTATTCTCTTGAATTAGAAAATATATTAGGACCTTACTTTACTTTAGAGCATGCTAGTAATTTTAAACATTAAGATTTTCCTTATTTTTCTAAAATACTTTTTTTTTATCAATTTTTTTAATTTAAATATTATTTTAGGTCCTTTAAATTTGGATTGTTTTGGTTTTTTTCCTCCAAATTTAATTTTTCATTTTTTAGTTCCTCAATTTTGAAAAATGTTTTTTAAGCCCTCTTGACTGATTTTTGACTATTTAAATGCATAACCTGTGGCATTTATTTGTAGGAGAAGGACTAAAAAAACATTTTTTTAAAATTAAGGAACTGAAAATAAATTTAAATTCGGGGGATCAACTACAAAAGTAATCTAAATTTGATGGACTAAAAATATATTAAAAAAATTATTTCAAGAAATTATGAAATTTGATTGAATTAAGACCTAATCTTTGTAAGTTTTTGAAACATCTTAATAGGTAGATTCTGATTATAAAATAAAGATTACTTTGAGGAATTTATTATTAGCATAAAGCTCCTTATCTTGATTTCCATGATCAATGTTCTAATTGTGAAATTTTGATAAGAGATGACAAAATAAGTTCAATCCATTTGGATTGACCCATTTGATATGCTAAACAAAGCAAGATAAGTTTAAATTTCTAACCAATTATTAAAATAGGTTCAACTTATATATTTGGTAGGTTAAGTGTGAGTTATGTTGGATCAATCTATCGAGTCAATTTTTCTTTTGATTTTTTTTTCCTTGTATTCGTTGTAACTCATCCAAACTTACTTGTCAAGGAGGAGAGTTGTTTTGTTCTTTTTGGTTTTTCTTTTTACATTTTGTAGTTACTTTGTTTCCTTTCATTTTTCTTTCATGAGTTTTAAGAGGTTGATCTAAATGGGAAAGAAGAACGATTGAGGTGTGATTTTGATGTGAATGTGGGTTGATTATTGTGGGAGAAAAATTGATGGCAGAAAAAGTAACAATTTTATATTGATTGTTTCATAATTGATGTAGTGTAGAAAGATATTTTCTATGTTGGTTATAAAACAATTGATGTAAAAAAAGAGAATACATTTTACATAGACAAGATTTACATATTGGTTGTAGAATTGATGTAAAAAATACATTTTAACTTATGAAAAATACCTCCCCACCATTGGTGAATTTAAAAATATGTGCAAAGACTTTTTTATTTCTTGGGGACCGGTGCCAAGACTTGAAATTGCTAGTCTATGCAAAACATTCATGTAAAGACAAATTAATCTTGCATTTCTTGTACTTTGCCAAAATAACACATCATATTTTTTGGTGGCCTTAAATAATTTGATTACACAATTATATAATTATTGATTTTTTTATTATGAATTCTATATTTTTTCCATGAAGAATGGTAAGTTTAAATTGCTTATCACCTGAGTCTAATAAAGGAAATTAAAATATATAAACCTCGTACATGGAGTCTTCATTTTTTAATTTTAAAAATAATTTTTTTAAAGAGAAAATTTCCTTAATTTTTTGTCTTCGATGAGTGAACGAGAATAAACAACTTTGTCATTTAGCCATACTATCAGCTATATAAATCCTGCCGCAGGCTCCATCTTTCAAACTTCACAATTTAAGAGAAAACTAGTAACCGATCTTTGTTTTACTCTTAGTCATTTCATAATGAGTTGTTATTTTCTGAAACTATTTTATGCACTTTTGCTGCTTTTATTGCATGCTGCAGGATCCATTCTTGGATTCAACAGCCTTCCCAATAGCGCAGAAATTAAGTGCATTGAGAGTGAGAGACAAGCACTCCTCAACTTCAAACATGGCCTCATAGATCCCTATGGCATTCTCTCTACATGGAGTGACGATCACACTAACAGAGACTGTTGCAAATGGAAAGCCATTCGATGCAATAATCAAACTGGTCATGTTGAGACGCTTGATCTCGGTGGTCAATATTTGAGTGGTGCAATCAATATCTCTTCATTGATTGCCCTTGAAAATATTGAACACTTGGATCTCAGCTATAATGATTTTGAAGGGAGTCATATCCCAGAAATCATGGGCTCGTTCACCAACTTGAGATATCTCAATCTCTCTTATTGTGCATTTGTTGGGAGTATTCCTTCTGATATTGGAAAGCTTACACATTTACTGTCTCTTGATCTAGGTAACAATTTTTATCTCCATGGAAAAATCCCTTATCAACTTGGAAACCTTACACATTTACAATATCTTGATCTAAGTTATAATTATCTGGATGGGGAACTCCCTTATCAACTTGGAAATCTCTCACAGTTGAGGTATCTTGATCTTGCGGGGGGGAATTCATTCTCGGGAGCACTCCCTATCCAGATTGGGAATCTTTGTTTGTTGCACACTCTTGGACTTGGTGGCAATTTTGATGTGAAATCTAAGGATGCAGAGTGGTTGACTAATCTTTCTTCCTTGACAAAACTTAGGCTAAGTTCACTACACAACCTTTCCTCTTCTCATCACTGGCTACAAATGATCAGCAAGCTTATTCCAAACTTAAGAGAGTTGTGGTTATTTGATTGTTCTCTTTCAGATACAAATATTCAATCTCTGTTTTATTCACCTTCCAACTTTTCCACTGCTCTTACCATCCTTAATCTTTCTTTAAATAAGCTCACATCCTCAACATTTCAACTGTTGTCAAACTTTAGTCTTAATCTTCAGGAGCTTTATCTTGGTCATAATAACATTGTTTTGTCATCTCCTCTCTGCCCAAACTTTCCTTCTCTTGTGATCCTTGACCTTTCCTATAATAATCTGACATCATCAGTCTTTAAAGGTAGTTTCAACTTCAGCTCAAAACTTCAAAATCTTTATTTGTATAATTGTAGTCTTACCGATGGAAGTTTTCTTATGTCATCTTCCTTCATTATGAGTTCTTCATCTTCTCTTGTTTCCCTTGATCTCTCCTCAAATCTGTTGAAATCATCAATTATATTTTACTGGCTCTTTAACTCCACCACCAATCTTCATAACCTTTTCATCTATTATAACATGTTAGAAGGTCCCATTCCAGATGGATTTGGGAAAGTAATGAACTCTCTTGAAGTTCTTTACCTCTCCGGTAACAAACTGCAAGGCGAGATTCCATCTTTCTTTGGTAACATGTGCACATTGCAGATGTTAGACCTCTCAAATAACAAGTTGAATGGGGAAATTTCTAGCTTCTTCCAAAATTCTTCATGGTGCAGCAGAGACATATTTAAGGAGTTGGATTTATCTTATAACCGGTTGACTGGCATGCTACCTAAAAGCATTGGATTGCTATCAGAGTTGGAGTATCTTAACTTGGCTGGGAATTCTTTGGAGGGTGACGCCACTGATTCGCATCTTTCTAATTTTTCCAAATTAATATCCTTGTACTTATCAGAGAACTCGTTGTCTCTGAAATTTGTCCCGAGTTGGGTTCCCTCATTCCAATTAGAATACTTGGGAATCAGATCTTGCGAGTTGGGCCCCACTTTTCCTAGTTGGCTCAAGACTCAACTTTTCATAACTTTTCTGGATATTTCTGATAGTGGGCTTAATGGTTCAGTACCAGAATGGTTTTGGAAGAACTTGCAAAATGTGCAAAAATTGAATATGTCACACAACAATCTCACAGGTTCAATTCCGAATTTGCCACTAAAGCTTCTTAATAGACCATCTATAATTTTGAATTCAAATCAATTTATGGGCAAAGTTCCGTCATTTTTGCTACAAGCTTCGAAGCTAAAGCTCAGTCATAATAAACTTTCGGGTTTGTCTTCATTTTTGTGTGACCAAAGTGCAGCTGGAAACTTGGGCCTTTTAGATTTATCAAACAATCAGATAAAGGAACAAATTCCAGATTGTTGGAAGCGTGTAGATACACTACTGGTTCTTGATTTAAGCCACAATAAATTGTCTGGGAAGATTCCCATTTCCTTGAGCACCCTTGTTAAATTGAAAGCATTGGTTTTAGGCTACAATGATTTAATGGGTGGATTGCCTTCTACTTTGAAGAATTGCAGCAATTTAATTATGCTTGATGTGGGTGAAAATATGTTATCCGGTCCAATACCATCATGGATCGGAGAAAGTATGCACCAACTGATAATCTTGAACATGAGAGGGAATAACTTCTCTGGAAATCTTCCCAATCATCTTTGCTATTTGAAGCACATTCAATTGCTGGATCTTTCACGGAATAAGTTATCCAAAGGAATTCCAACGTGCTTAAAGAATTTTACTGCATTGTCTGAAAAAAGCATCAACAGAAGTGATACTATGTATCGTGTATATTGGTACAATCGTACTTACTACGAAGTTTACAGTAGTCTCAGTTTGGGTGATTATACGTTTGACGTAACATGGATGTGGAAAGGTGTGGAACATGGGTTCAGAAATCCAGAATTGTTTCTCAAGAGCATTGATCTTTCAAGTAATAATTTAACAGGTGAAATACCAAAAGAGGTTGGATATTTGCTTGGGTTAGTTTCTTTGAATTTATCAAGAAACAATCTGAGTGGAGAAATTCCTCCAGAGATTGGAAATTTAAGTTCGCTAGATTCCCTTGACTTATCAAGAAATCATTTCATTGGGCAAATTCCTTCTTCTCTTTCAGAAATTGATGGTCTAGGCAAATTAGACTTGTCAGACAATTCTCTTTCCGGAAGAATCCCATCAGGAAGACATTTCGAGACCTTTGATGCCTCTAGTTTTGAAGGAAATGTTGATCTTTGTGGTGAACAACTTAACAAAACTTGTCCTGGAGAAGGGGAACAGACAACAGCAAAGCCTCAAGAATCAGCAGTCAACGGTGATGGTTCGGTTTTCTATGAAGCATTATACATGAGCTTGGGGATTGGATACTTCATTGGATTTTGGGGCTTCTTAGGACCAATACTACTTTGGCGTCCTTGGAGAAATGCTTACATGAGGTTCCTGAACAGATTGACAGGCTACATATATGTATGGTTGTTGTAAATGTGGCAAAGTGTTGCTGGTGGCTCGAAGGCAAAAAGGTATGTTGTAGCTTCTATTTTTCAAATGCATGGTTTATCTTTTGCTATAGTTGTATTTAATCATCAAGAATTGCTTCACGTACAAAATAACGGTACTAAAATGTATTTTGAACTGAAAGTTCATACTATCAGTAATCTAATTGCTAGAAGTTTCCAAATTATTTGTTCTTCGTAAGTATTTTTTTTATAAACTTCCTAACTTAACTAACAAATGGAAAGAATATGATTTTAGTCCTTATACTTTTGGTTAAAGATCCTTATACTTATATATTGATAATTGTGTTCGTCAAACTTTAAAAAGTATGTGGATTTAGTCCCTCGGAACTTTAAAAAACATGATGAAATCTTAGTAAGAATGGACTAAATCTACATAATTTTTAAAGTTTAAGACCAAAGTTATGAATATGAAAGTATAGGAACCTTGATAACTTATAATCGATAGTTAAGTAATAAAAAAGAGTTAGGAAGCAGTTATCCAATTGAGATATTTTATTTTCTTTTTTAAAAGAAATTGTTTCATACATAAATACGTACAGCATATTAGTCATTTAGTTTAATATGTATCATTTTTGTGTCTTTCCTACGAAATTTCTTATTTTAATTCTTAATGAGTGAATTAAGTCATTGAGAAGTTGTTTCTCATAAAAAAGAACTAGCCTTACTTTTGTGAAATATAGATATGATTCTCAAATCACAATAGTTCACTCGTATAAGTATATGAGTACCTTGTTTTATGGCCCACACATCTCTATAATACTGGTAGTTTTATTTTTTTTCTCATATATAATACTAATACTGGTAACTCTATACTACTCAGATATTTCTTGTAACAGTTACAGTATATATGTTGATTTCAGAGTAATTGACTTGATTTCTATAAGATAGTTTTTCTAATGTTAATTTGAAGATTCTAAAAGGGATTGTTATTGCCCCCAGAGCTCAGGTGGTGCTCTCAGCCCCACTAAAAAAGGTGAAGTGTTTGGGGTTTGATTCCCCAATCCCACCAAGTCCTGCCCAAGTTCTTGGGACTGCAAAGATATTAACAGCCAAATAACATTTGTTTGTTGTTGCAGAATATGATATATATTGCATTCATTTCCAATTCTATATAGACAAATACAATTCCGCCTTTATCTTGTAATCCACCACATTCATGCTGGTGCAAAAAAAATGCAGTTTATTGCAGATGTGTTGCACACTTCTGATCTGGGATGAAAGATTCGTTGGTTGCAATAAGTGCAGGATATTTTTTAGTATTACAGTTTACAATATTTTGTATTTAAGTAATGAATTGCAAAATCTTATTTCCAGAAACTTTCTATGATTTCTGATAATTATATATGTACGCTTCAACATTACAAATACTTTATTATTATCTTTAATTTCTTCTTATCTCACTTTTTACTATTACACTATCACATTATATTACCTATCATACTTACACTTCTCTTTCTTTCTTTTTTTGTCTCCCTGAGTGTCAACTAACATGGCATGTATTATTTTTCAATATTTTTTTCCCATAAATTTTAACGGGACCATAATCCTTATTACATGATATTTTAAATACACTTTGTGAAAAACTTGGGGGGCCATGTCCCTGCATGCATGTATACTTCCATTTTCAATTTTATGTAAACAAATATAATTCTGTCTATATCTTGTAATCCACCACATTAATTTCTGTACAAAAAATGCTGATTGTTGCAGATGTGCTGCACGCTTCGGGTCAGAGAAGAAATCATTGTTGGAAGCTACAAGTGCGAGATATTTCTTTAGTATAGGAGTTTACAATGTTTGGTATTTAAGTAATGAACTGCAAAATCTTGTTTCCAGAAACTTAGTATGATATTGTTGTATTTTATTGTATAATATATTTGTAATGCTGTTTGTTTTTCATTATTGTGCTTAGATCTGTGATATCTAGAATTTGACAACTTAATATTTCATCTTCAACAATGCTTTCTACTATATTCTCCTAGTGCAGCTATACTTAACTGTGAATCAAATTTGTGCATGAGAAGAAGAATGCAAGATATCCTATTTGTTCGTAGTTACTATCACTATATTTGCATCCTTGTGTTAGACCCCTTCTGTACATGCACTTTTGCTTCGCCAAAAGTTGCAGGCAGAGCATTAAAATTTGCATCAAGTTAGTGTTAGGTTGCTGGTCTTATCACATTTTATGAATTTATCTCACAATTATCATGAAGATAGACAAGGGTACATCAGTAAATGAAATTCACCCAATGAATGCTAATTTTAAAATTCTCTCTCTTCCGTTGCACCAACATGAGAGTGCCAATTAGATCCCATCATCTAGTCCTTATTTTAGGAATAAGTTTCGTAAGAAAAGGGAAAGGATCATAGGTAGTCTCAAACACAACTTCATTTCATGCAGTTTTGCCATTTCTTTTGCAATTTTCATTTTTTTATTGGCTAAGTGCATTTTTTTTTTATTTTTCCTTCATATAACCTTTAATTTGGATCACAATTTAAAGAATATGTCTTCTAGGCTTGAAGAGAGCATACTAAATACTTAGGAATTTTTGTCATTTCATTTATTCTCTTGAATTAGAAAATATATTAGGACCTTATTTTACTTTAGAGCATGCTAGTAATTTTAAACATTAAGATTTCTCTAATTTTTCTAAAATACTTTTTTTTATCAATTTTTTTTATTTAAATTTATTTTTAGGTCCTTTAAATTTGGATTATCTTTGTTTTTTTTCCTCCAAATGTTTTTTAAACATTAAGATTGAAAAATGTTTTTTAAACCCTCTTGACTGATTTTTGACGATTTAAATGCATAACTTGTGGCATTTTTTGTAGGAGGAGGACTAAATTTTTTTTTTTAAAATTAAGGGAATAAAAATAAATTTAAATTTGGGGATCAACTACAAAAGTAATCTAAATTTGATGATCCAAAAGTATATTTAAACAATTATTTCAAGAGACTATGAAATTTGATTGAATTAAGACCTAATCTTTGTAAGTTCTTGAAGCAGCCTAATAGGTAGATTCTGATTATAAAATAAGGATTACTTTGAGGAATTTATTATTAACATAAAGCTCCTTATCTTATTTTCCATGATCAATGTTCTAATTGTGAGATTTTGATTAGGGATGATAAAATAAGTTCAATCCATTGGATTGACCCATTTAATATGCTAAACAAATCAATATAAGTTTAAATTTCCAACCTATTGTTAAAATAGGTTCAACCTATATATTTGATAGGTAAAGGGGCAGTTATGTTGGATCAACGTGTCGGGAAAACTTTCCTTTTCATTTTTTTTCTTTTATTTGATGTAACTCATCCAAACTTACTTGTTGAGGAGGATGGTTGTTTTGTTCTTTTTGGTTTTTCTTCACATTGTGTGGTTGCTTTGTTTCCTTTCATTTCTCTTTCATGAGTTTTAAGAGGGTGATCTGAATGGGGGGAAAGATAGATTAAGGTGTGATTTTGATGTGGATGTGGGTTGATTATTGTGGAAGAAAAATTAATGACAGAAAGAGTGATAATTTTACATTGGTTGTTTCATAATTGATGTAGAAAGATACTTTTTATGTTGGTTACAAAACAATTGATGTAAAAAAGGAAATACATTTTACATAGACAAGATTTACATATTGGTTCTAGAATTGATGTAAAAAGCTCATTTTACCTGATGCAAAATATCTCCCCACTATTGGTGAATTTAAAAACATGTGCAAAGACTTTTTTATTTCTTGGGGACCGGTGCAAAGACTTGAAATTGCTAGTCTATGCAAAACATTCATGTGAAGACAAATTAGTCATGCATTTTTTGTACTTTGACAAAATAACACATCATATTTCTTGGTGGACTTAAATATTTTTTTTTTATATTTTAGTCCTTGTAATTTTAATACTTGGTTTTAGTCCTTACTATCAACTATCAACATTTACGGATTATGTAGTAATGTTGTTGATTGTCCATTGACTCGTCATGTTACTAATGAGTTAATTTGATAGACTGCCATATGTAAATTTTGTAGTAATTTGGATCTTCAAATTCTCATGTGTTAAAAATAATTGATAGTGCTAGATTAATTGATGAGAAATTTTAAAAAAAATTACACATTATTTATTGTTAAGATCTTTGATGGCATGAGAAGTCAATGAATGGTTAATGTAACTACATGTTATGTAGTCAATTAATGTTCTTACTTTGATAATATGGACTGATTTATTTTTTTAATTTTTACTGGGACTAAACATTATTGAAAGGCTAAAACAAAAACACTAATAATTTATAGGAGCCAAAATGTTGTTTAAGCCTTGTTTGTTTTAATTTTACATAGACTTTTCTCAGCATCGTGTGCTCGTTAAAGTGACAAAACTCAAATACTTTAATGTGCAGCTCACGTAGTGTAATTTAATGACATTACAAAAATTCCCTTGATAATCTAAAAATAAAATCAGTTATATTTTTTATTTATTAAAATTTGTAACATCATTTTTTTGTCGAATTATCTGATGAAATTTTAGTTGTTACAACTTGCTGGTACAATATGAAGTAGAGTTTGATGAACCTGTAGTTAATATATGAGATAATTTTATTACACAATTATATAATTATTGAATTTTTTATTATAAATTGCTTATCACCTGAGTGTAATAAAGGAATTTAAAATATATAAGCCTCGTATATGGAGTCTTCGTATTTTAATTTTTAAAATAAAGTTTTTTTTAAGAGAAAACTTCCTTATTTTGCTGTCTTCGATAAGTGAACGAGAATTAACAAGTCAGTCATTTAGCCATACTATGTTTTTCGTCGTCATATTTTTTCTTTATTCTAAAAATTTACATTTGAAAAACTTAGTTTGTTTTCTTGTCTTTGAACAAGAATTAACAACTTATTCGTATGGTTGTACTATCATCACTGTTCCAGATTTTTTTATTTCTTGGGACAAGTGCAAAGACTTAAAATTGTTAGTCTACACAAAACATTCATGTAAACACAAATTAATCTTGTATTTCTTGTACTTGGGCAAAATAACACATCATATTTTTTGGTGTGCTTAAATAATTTGATTACACAATTATATAATTATTGATTTTTTTATTATAAATTCTATATTTTTTCCATGAAGAATTAAACATTTGAAAGTCAATTCCACATTTCAGGATTAAATTTCTAAAAGTCTATTTGTATATTAAGATGAAAGTCTCTCTTCTAATTTAGATGAAAGTGAAACTAAAATTTTGTAATTTTCAAAATATTCCAAACAATAGTAGATCGAACAAGATGTTAAAGAAAGTGTTTTAGATACATTATTACTAACATTTTAATTTTTTTGTCCTGAGATCATGGTTGTCTTTTGACTCAGAGAGTCAAAGACTAATTTTGCTTATAATGTGGTTGTCAGTGACCAAAGATAATTTTTACGCACAATGAAAATCAAATATTTGTTTTCTCGTTAAATATATCATTTTCCATGGCCACATGTGAACACAACTATCATTTCTATTATTTTTAATTGTGTAGCAAACAGTGTGCATTTACATAATTCCAAAATTTAAATACAAAAGGTTTTATGCATATAATTTTTAGAATTTAAATTATGAAACTCACTTCATTTTTAACATAATTCTGAAGTAATGATACTACACTCATTTGTAAGAGCGATATTATTGGAAAAAAATAATTCTGAAGTAATGATACTACACTCACTTGTAAGAGTGATATTATTGGAAAAAAATAAAATAAAAATTTAGTGGGTGTAGTAAAATTGAGGTGCTAAAAAGAAATTCTAGAAGAAATGCAAAAAAAAATGCCATGACATCCAATCACTTTACTTTAAAATTAATTTTAATCAAAATTATTATTTTAAAAATCAATTTTATTCTAATTTTTATAAATACTCATTCAAATACTTATTCGTGCATCTTGTTGCTCCAAAGATTTTTCAGGAAGCATCAACATTATTGCGGAGTTATTAATTAACATCTTTCTGCAACACACAATATTCTTTTAGCCGAGCCGAGATGAACGATGGGATACTCAAATTGCAATTAATATTTTTTCAGGAAAAATATGATTGGTTTGGACCTGTTTCAATTAATAATTGATTAATAACATCATGGAATATTGCTTGATTATGACAATTAGTTCAATTATATTGCTCCTATAAACACTAGGGTTGATCAGAAAATAAGCTAATAAATGTATTGACTTCTCCTTTTTCAATACGATACAATGTTTATGGTTGGAAGGACCACCTCTTGAGGTGTGCCAGTTATTAGTTTTTATTGTTAGAAAATAGAATTCTCGTTTTTCCTTTTAAAAAAGTTATGTATTCCATTTTAAAAATACTATAATATATAATATATAAGTTATATCAAATTAAAAATATTACTTAATATGTCTTTACCTAAAAATATTAATTAATATGTCACACTTACATCCAACGAAGAAAATATAAAAGTAAATTTGTCGATGTGCTTTGCACACATGAAAAATAAAATTATCAGAGATATTTATAAAGATAGTACAATATAATGAATTAATGATTGTTTGTTAGTCCATGAAAAAATAGAGCGGAGCTTGAAGACCAATAACTACATTATAGGAAATTAGTAAAAAGAATCTCTCAACGAATAATATAGTTGAGAATTTGATTTATATTTGAGTCTTATAGCAATAGAATACGAATATCGTAGATGTTATTGTTATATAATAATGATGTATATATAATAATTAGATAAATTATAGTTTTTATTATATTCATACTGATTGTATATATGAGTATGAAATATTGATATTTTTGTATTGTAATATAAATATGATATTTTAAATAAATAGTGGGATATACATTATATTTTTTTGTAAATTTTTACATGTATCAAAATATATTAATACTTTCAAATAATGACAAAAAATAATATTTTCGTCTTTTATATTTTATAACTCTTTTGATGGGTTAGAAAATTAAGCACACAAACACATCAAATTTAAAAAGTAAAATGATTGCATAGACTTTAAAATTATTAGTCTTTGTAGAAATTTAATATAAAGACAAATTAAGCTTCCATTTTCTGTGCTTTAGCAAAATGACACATGATATTTATTGGTCTTAATTCTAAGTAGACTTTTCTTAGTATAATATCAATCCTAGAAAGTTTTAGAAATATTCTAACGTCCAACTTACGTATGTTTTGGAAGAGAGGAAAGAAAATGAAAAAGGGTAAAAAAGGTTTAAAATTTGAATTTGAAAAATTAGAAGGAAAGAAAATTTAATTGGCCAAAAGTAATACACATTTTCATCACTCCCCTTTTTTATTTTTCTTCTTTTATACACCTTACACTTATTTTATCTTTGAGGAAGACTAACAATATTCTTTTCTGTTATTTATTAAAATTTATAAAAAATCACAAATTTTAATTAATGGTTTCACATCAAAATTAAAAAATATATATAATCATTAAATAAAAAATAGAACTCACCAATTTAAATTTATAATTTTTAATAATTTTTAGACAGTAATATACAACATTAAAAAAAAGATTTTTTTTTCTTTATAACAATCACGCTGTCCCACAATTTTCTCTTATTAGATTGGCTAAGTGCATTTTTTTTTTATTTTTCCTTCGTATAACCTTTAATTTAGTTCACAATTAAGAGAATATGTCTTCTAGGCTTGAAGAGAGCATACTAAATACTTAGGAATTTTTGTCATTTCATTTATTCTCTTGAATTAGAAAATATATTAGGACCTTATTTTACTTTAGAGCATGCTAGTAATTTTAAACATTAAGATTTCTCTAATTTTTCTAAAATACTTTTTTTTTTATCAATTTTTTTAATTTAAATATATTTTTAGGTCCTTTAAATTTGGATTATCTTTGTTTTTTTCCTCCAAATTTAATTTTTCATTTTTTAGTTCCTCAATTTTGAAAAATGTTTTTTAAACCCTCTTGACTGATTTTTGATGATTTAAATGCATAACTTGTGGCATTTTTTGTAGGAGGAGGACTAAAAAAATATTTTTTAAAATTAAGGGAATAAAAATAAATTTAAATTTGGGGATCAACTACAAAAGTAATCTAAATTTGATGGTCCAAAAGTATATTTAAACAATTATTTCAAGAGACTATGAAATTTGATTGAATTAAGACCTAATCTTTGTAAGTTCTTGAAGCAGCCTAATAGGTAGATTCTGATTATAAAATAAGGATTACTTTGAGGAATTTATTATTAACATAAAGCTCCTTATCTTATTTTCCATGATCAATGTTCTAATTGTGAGATTTTGATTAGGGATGATAAAATAAGTTCAATCCATTGGATTGACCCATTTGATATGCTAATCAAAGCAATATAAGTTTAAATTTCCAACCTATTGTTAAAATAGGTTCAACCTATATATTTGGTAGGTAAAGGGACAGTTATGTTGGATCAACGTGTCGGGTCAACTTTCCTTTTTATTTTTTTTCTTATATTTGTTGTAATTCATTCAAACTTACTTGTCGAGGAGGATGGTTGTTTTGTTCTTTTTGGTTTTTCTTCACATTTTTGTGGTTGCTTTGTTTCCTTTCATTTCTCTTTCATGAGTTTTAAGAGGGTGATCTGAAGGGGAGAAAGATGGATTAAGGTGTGATTTTGATGTGGATGTGGGTTGATTATTGTGGAAGAAAAATTAATGACAGAAAGAGTGATAATTTTACATTGGTCGTTTCATAATTGATGTAGAAAGACACTTTTTATGTTGCTTACAAAACAATTGATGTAAAAAAGGAAATACATTTTACATAGACAAGATTTACATATTGGTTTTAGAATTGATGTAAAAAGCTCATTTTACCTGATGCAAAATATCTCCCCACCATTGGTGAATTTAAAAACATGTGCAAAGACTTTTTTATTTCTTGGGGACCGGTGCAAAGACTTGAAATTGCTAGTCTATACAAAACATTCATGTAAAGACAAATTAGTCATGCATTTTTTGTACTTTGGCAAAATAACACATCATATTTCTTGGTGGGCTTAAATAATTTTTTTTTTAATATTTTAGTCCTTGTAATTTTAATACTTGGTTTTAGTCCTTACTATCAACTATCAACATTTACGGATTATGTAATAATGTTGTTGGTTGTCCATTGACTCGTCACGTTACTAATGAGTTAATTTGATAGACTGTGATGTGTAAATTTTGTAGTAATTTGGATCTTCAAATTCTCATGTGTTAAAAATAATTGATAATGCTAGATTAGATGATGAGAGATTTTAAAAAAATTACACCTTATTTATTGTTAAGATCTTTGATAGCATGAGAAGTCAATGAATGGTTAATGTAACTACATGTTATGTGGTCAATTATTGTTCTTTGATAATATGGACTGATTTATTTTTTTAATTTTTACTGGGACTAAACATTATTGAAAGGCTAAAACAAAAACACTCTAATAATTTATAGGAGCCAAAATGTTGTTTAAGCCTTGTTTGTTTTAATTTTACATAGACTTTTCTCAGCATCGTGTGCTCGTTAAAGTGACAAACTCAAATACTTTAATGTGCAGCTAACGTAGTGTAATTTAATGACATTACAAAAATTTCCTTGATAATCTAAAAATAAAATCATAGTTATATTTTTTATTTATTAAAATTTGTAACATCATTTTTTTGTCGAATTATCTGATGAAATTTTAGTTGTTACAACTTGCTGGTATAGTATGAAGTAGAGCTTGATGAATCTGTAATTAATATATGAGATAATTTTATTACACAATTATATAATTATTGAATTTTTTATTATAAATTGCTTATCACCTGAGCGTAATAAAGGAATTTAAAATATGTAAGCCTCGTATATGGATTCTTCCTATTTTAATTTTTAAAATAAAGTTTTTTTTAAGAGAAAACTTCCTTATTTTGCTGTCTTCGATAAGTGAACGAGAATTAACAAGTCAATCATTTAGCCATACTATGTTTTTCGTCGTCATATTTTTTCTTTATTCTAAAAATTTACATTTGAAAAACTTAGTTTGTTTTCTTGTCTTTGAACAAGAATTAACAACTTATTCGTATGGTCATACTATCATCACTGTTCCCGATTTTCATTTTACTGAGTTGTTTCATATCAGCAAAAATATAATGAGCAATAATTGTTTTCAAAACTAACGTATGCATTTGTGAATTTAAAAACAAGTGCAAAGATTTTTTTATTTCTTGGGACAAGTGCAAAGACTTAAAATTGTTAGTCTACACAAAACATTCATGTAAACACAAATTAATCTTGCATTTCTTGAATAACACATCATATTTTTTTGGTGTGCTTAAATAATTTGATTACACAATTATATAATTATTGATTTTTTTATTATAAATTCTATATTTTTTCCATGAAGAATGGTAAGTTTAAATTGCTTATCACCTGAGTGTAATAAAGGAATTTAAAATATATAAGCCTCATATACGGAGATTTCGTATTTTAATTTTTAAAATAAAGTTTTTTTAAGAGAAAATATCCTTATTTTGTTGTCTTCGATAAGTGAACGAGAATTAACACAACTGTGTCATCTAACCATACTATCAGCTATATAAACCCTGCCGCAGGCTCCATCTTTCATACTTCACCATTTAAGAGAAAGTGATCACAGTAACCGATCTTTGTTTTACTCTTAGTCATTTCATAATGAGTTGTTATTCTCTGAAACTATTTTATGCACTTTTGCTGCTTTTATTGCATGCTGCTGGATCCATTCTTGGATTCAACAGCCTTCCCAATAGCGCAGAAATTAAGTGCATTGAGAGTGAGAGACAAGCACTCCTCAACTTCAAACATGGCCTCAAAGATGACTCTGGCATGCAGTCTACATGGAGGGACGATGGCAATAACAGAGACTGTTGCAAATGGAAAGGCATCCAATGCAACAATCAAACTGGTCATGTTGAGATGCTTCATCTCCGTGGTCAGGATACACAATATTTGAGAGGTGCAATCAATATCTCTTCATTGATTGCCCTTCAAAATATTGAACACTTGGATCTCAGCTATAATGATTTTCCAAGGAGTCATATCCCAGAACACATGGGCTCGTTCACCAACTTGAGATATCTCAATCTCTCTTATTGTGCATTTGTTGGGAGTATTCCTTCTGATATTGGAAAGCTTACACATTTACTGTCTCTTGATCTAGGTAACAATTTTTATCTCCATGGAAAAATCCCTTATCAACTTGGAAACCTTACACATTTACAATATCTTGATCTAAGTTATAATTATCTGGATGGGGAACTCCCTTATCAACTTGGAAATCTCTCACAGTTGAGGTATCTTGATCTTGCGGGGGGGAATTCATTCTCGGGAGCACTCCCTATCCAGATTGGGAATCTTTGTTTGTTGCACACTCTTGGACTTGGTGGCAATTTTGATGTGAAATCTAAGGATGCAGAGTGGTTGACTAATCTTTCTTCCTTGACCAAACTTAGGCTAAGTTCACTACACAACCTTTCCTCTTCTCATCACTGGCTACAAATGATCAGCAAGCTTATTCCAAACTTAAGAGAGTTGAGGCTAGTTGGTTGTTCTCTTTCAGATACAAATATTCAATCTCTGTTTTATTCACCTTCCAACTTTTCCACTGCTCTTACCATCCTTGATCTTTCTTCAAATAAGCTCACATCCTCAACATTTCAACTGTTGTCAAACTTTCCTTCTCTTGTTATCCTTGACCTTTCCTATAATAATATGACATCATCAGTCTTTCAAGGTGGTTTCAACTTCAGTTCAAAACTTCAAAATCTTGATCTGCAAAATTGTAGTCTTACGGATGGAAGTTTTCTTATGTCATCTTCCTTCATTATGAGTTCTTCATCTTCTCTTGTTTTCCTTGATCTCTCCTCAAATCTGTTGAAATCATCAATTATATTTTACTGGCTCTTTAACTCCACCACCAATCTTCATAACCTTTTCCTTTATAATAACATGTTAGAAGGTCCCATTCCAGATGGATTTGGGAAAGTAATGAACTCTCTTGAAGTTCTTCACCTATCCGATAACAAACTGCAAGGCGAGATTCCATCTTTCTTTGGTAACATGTGCGCATTGCAGAGTTTACACCTCTCAAATAACAAGTTGAACGGGGAATTTTCTAGCTTCTTCCGAAATTCTTCATGGTGCAACAGACACATATTTAAGGAGTTGGATTTATCTTATAACCGGTTGACTGGCATGTTACCTAAAAGCATTGGATTGCTATCAGAGTTGGAGTATCTTAACTTGGCTGGGAATTCTTTGGAGGGTGACGTCACTGAATCCCATCTTTCTAATTTTTCCAAATTAGAATACTTGAACTTTGTCCCGAGTTGGGTTCCTCCATTCCAATTAATACACTTGGGACTCCGTTCTTGCGAGTTGGGCCCCACTTTTCCTAGTTGGCTCAAGACTCAAAGTTCTTTGTATTGGCTTGATATTTCTGATAACGGGATTAATGACTCTGTACCAGACTGGTTTTGGAATAACTTGCAAAATATGATATTATTAAATATGTCTCACAATTATCTCATTGGTTCAATTCCTAATATATCGTTGAAGCTTCCTCTCAGACCGTCTATACTTCTGAATTCAAATCAGTTTGAGGGTAAAATTCCGTCATTTTTACTTCTGAATTCAAATAATTTTTCAGATTTGTTTTCATTCTTATGTGACCAAAGCACAGCTTCAAATTTGGCCACTTTAGATGTATCACGCAATCAAATAAAGGGGCAACTGCCAGATTGTTGGAAATCAGTAAAGCAATTACTGTTCCTTGATTTAAGCAGCAATAAATTGTCAGGGAAGATTCCTATGTCCATGGGCGCCCTTGTTAATATGGAAGCCTTGGTTTTACGAAACAATGGTTTAATGGGTGAGTTGCCTTCTTCTTTGAAGAATTGCAGCAGTTTATTTATGCTGGACCTGAGTGAAAATATGTTGTCGGGTCCAATACCATCATGGATTGGAGAAAGTATGCATCAATTGATAATCTTGAACATGCGAGGAAATCACCTCTCCGGAAATCTACCCATTCATCTCTGTTATTTGAAGCGTATTTAATTGTTGGATCTTTCAAGGAATAACTTGTCAAGAGGAATTCCAACATGCTTAAAGAATTGGACTGCAATGTCTGAACAGAGCATCAACTCAAGTGACACTCTGTCTCATATATATTGGAATAATAACACTTACTTTGAAATTTATGGTCTTTACTCATTCGGAGGTTATACGCTTGACATAACATGGATGTGGAAAGGTGTGGAACGGGGGTTCAAGAATCCAGAGTTAGAGCTCAAGAGCATTGATCTTTCTAGTAACAATTTAATGGGTGAAATACCAAAGGAGGTAGGATATTTGCTTGGGTTAGTTTCTTTGAATCTATCAAGAAACAATTTGAGTGGAGAAATTCCTTCTCAGATTGGGAATTTAAGTTCACTTGAATCAGTTGACTTGTCAAGAAATCACATCTCTGGGAGAATTCCTTCTTCTCTTTCTGAAATTGATTATTTGCAAAAATTAGACTTGTCACACAACTCTCTTTCTGGAAGAATCCCATCAGGAAGACATTTTGAAACCTTTGAAGCCTCTAGTTTTGAAGGAAACATTGATCTTTGTGGCGAACAACTTAACAAAACTTGTCCTGGGGATGGAGATCAGACAACAGCAGAGCATCAAGAACCACCAGTCAAAGGTGATGATTCTGTTTTCTATGAGGGATTATACATCAGCTTGGGGATTGGATACTTCACTGGATTTTGGGGCTTATTAGGGCCATTACTACTGTGGCGTCCTTGGAGAATTGCCTACATCAGATTTCTGAACAGGTTAACAGACTATGTATATGTATGGTTATGGTGAATGTGGTGGGAAGTTTTGCTGAACGCTCCAAGGCAAAAAGGTATGTCCTAGAGAGAGGGTTGGAGTAGCGCCTATTGTAAAGAAGATGGTGGAAAATAGACTTAGGTGATTTGGGCATGTAGAGAGAAGACCGGTAGACTCTGTAGTGAGGAGAGTAGACCAGATGGAGAGAAGGCAAACAATTCGAGGCAAAGGAAGACCCAAAAAGACTATAAGAGAGGTTATCAAAAAGGATTTCGAACTTATGATTTAGATAGAAGTATGGTACTTGATAGAACATTATGACGGAAGTTGATCCATGTAGCCGACCCCACCTAGTGGGATAAGGCATTGTTGTTGTTGTCGTTGTATGTTCTGACTTTGTTTTATTTTACATATATCAAGAAATTGCTTCACTGATCAAAAAGAGCAATATGTATTTCACTTAGAGGAGGCCAAGAATAATAATAATAATTTAATCTAATTAATATTTAACTTAAATTTTTTTTATAAAGAAAAAATATACAACTATATTAAGCATAAAACCATTACTATCAAATTAATTTTATCATTTATATGAAAATAAATAAATACATTTTTTTATTCCTAATTATTAGAAACATAAACTCTTTCAAATATATTAATTATACATTCATAGAAGAAACAAATACATGCATTTCTTTAAAATGATTTTCCATAATTATAAATGTACACCTACACATTACAAATACTTTATTATTATCTTTAATTTCTTTTTATCTCACTTTTTACTATCACATTATCACATTATATTACCTATTATACATACACTTCTCTTTCTTTTTTCTTTTTATCTCCCTAAGTGTCAACTAAGATGACATGTATTATTTTTCAATATTTTTTTCCATAAATTTTAAGGGGACCGTAATTCTTTTAACATGGTATTTTAAATACACTTTGTGAAAAACTTGGGGGCCATGGTCCCTGCATGTATACTTCAATTTTCAATTTTATATGAAAAAAAATAATTCTGTTTATATCTTGTAATTAATCCACCACATTAATTGTTGTACAAAAAAATGCTGATTGTTGCAGATGTGCTGCACGCTTCTGATCAGAGAAGAAACCATTGTTGGCAGCTACAAATGTGAGATAATTCTTTAGTATAGGAGTTTACAATGTTTTGTATTTAAGTAATGAACTGCAAAATCTTGTTTCCAGAAACTTAGTATGCTATTGTTGTATTTATTGTATAATATATTTGTAATGCTGTTTGTTTTTCATTATTGTGCTTAGATCTGTGTTATCTAAAATTTCACCACTTCATATTCATCTTCAACAATGCTTTCTACTATATTCTCCTAGTGCAGCTATACTTAACTGTGAATCAAATTTGTGCACGAGAAGAAGAATGCAAGATACCCTATTTGTTCCTAGTTACTACCAGTATATTTGCATCCTTGTGTTAGACCCCTTCTGTACATGCAGAGCATTAAAAATTGCATCAAGCTAGTGTTAGGTTGCTGGACTTATCACATTTTATCTATTTATCTCACAATTATCACGAAGATAAAAAAGGGTATATCTGTAAATGAAATTCACACAATGAATGCTAATTTGAAATTCTCTCTCTTCCGTAGCACCAATATGAGAGTGCCAATTAGATCCCATCATCTAGTCCTTATTTTAGGAATAAGTTTCGTAAGAAAAGGGAAAGGATCATAGGCAGTCTAAAACACAACTTCATTTCATGCAGTTTTGCCATTTCTTTTGCAATTTTCATTTTTTTTATTTGTATTCTGCCATTTAAATTGATACACTTTTCTAAATGTTATAAACTATCAAACTTATAGTTTTATAAGAAGTCTGTCTGCAATAAATGGTATCATTAGTAATTAGTACATATTCTCACTGGTATCACTGAAAATATCTCTTGGAGATTACCTTTTCAAGATAGGAGTGGACCACGTATGGTTCATCATGGGCTTAGCCTGTCAAAACATGATCATGATTCGTTGAAGGTTCACCACAAGTATTTACAATAAATCTATTGCAATACTAATTTTTCTTTTCTCTGCAGCTTTAGGCGAAGTCTCCCTAATTTAGGAATAAATGCATTAATTCGTAGTCTGTGCAAAACATAAAGATAAATTAGTACTATTACATTTTTCATACCTTTGACAAAATAACATATCATATTTTTTTGAGTTTAAATAATTGTTTTTTGCTCCTATAAAATTAAGGATTTTTTTAATACTTTAATATATAATTTTTTTTATATATTATAGTGCTTGTAATTTTAATATTTGAATTTATTGTTTGCTATCAACTATCAATAGGTTAAGAGTGATGTTGCTAGTTCATTGTTCCGTCGACGATATCAATAGTTTGACATGCTATTATTATATGTAAATCTTCTGGTAAATTGAATTTTTAAATTCTTATATGTTTAAAATAATTGATGATGTTAGATTAATTAATGAGAAATTTAAAAACATAATTTACTAAAAATAATTCCATATTATTTATTGTTAAAATCTTTATAAGTCAATTAACGGTTAATGTAATTCCATGTTATATCATCAAATAATATTCTTACTTGACAATAAAGACTAAATATTTTTTTTAAGTTTGACTAGGACTAAAATAAAAAACTTTGAAAAACTAAAGCAGAAAACACACTAATTTACCATAGCCAAAATGATGTTTAAGCCTTGTTTGTGTTAATTTTACATAGACTTTTTCTAAGCATCGTGCTCGTTAAAGTGAAAAACTCAAATATCTTTTATGGGCACCTCACAGTGTCATTTAATGACATTACAAAAATTCCCTTGATAATGTAAAAATAGAATCATATTTATATTTTTTATTCATTAAAATTTTTAACATCATTTTTTTGTCGAATTATCTGATGAAATTTTAGTTATTACAACATGCTGCTACAATATGAAGTATATCTTCATGAACCTGTAATTAATATACGAAATCATTTTACTACATAATTTTATCATTATTGATTTTTTATTATAAATTCTAATTTTTTTTTCTTGAAGAATGGTAAGATTTTGTAAGAGTAATTTTTTAAAAGCCATGTCTTAATTAAAGAAAAAAAAATCAAATCACAACATATAAGAAAATATTTATTAAACGTGATTGATTAACATGGCAGTATCAAATGAAACAAGAATGGTTTCCCTCTCATATTTTTCTTTTAAAAAAATCATATATACAGGTTAATTAATTTTTTATAGAAAATATAGTTATGAAATTTATTAATTAACATAATTTTGTATGTTTAAGCTTGGTATTATTTTACTCCTCCACTACTTATTTTCTGGATATGTTCATGTTAATTAATCCCTATTAAATATTTTAATCCCCAACATATGAACACGGAAGATTCCAGCTAAAAGATATAATTGAACACAGAGAATACCACCTTTTGTTTTTGGTCTAGAAGAATACCACCTGTTTAAGAGAACATGCATCTACAAGATATTGGTGGTTTTTTCTTCTTCTTATGATAGCATAGAAGAATATTATTGTGAAAATTCAGAAGATAATTTGTCTTATGACATGAAAGTTTGAGGACACAATTTCTGCCCAAAACATAAGCTCCCACTATCTACTTCACCAACATATGATATGATTCTAAAGAGAAAACATGTATAAACAGCCAGTTCAGTTAAATCCAAGCAATTGTTTTCCAAGTCTGCCAACCCTTAAAATATGGGTTAGAAAATTAAGCTCGCCAATCACATCAAAAAGGAAAATTAAAACACGCCCACAAAAATATTTAAATCAAAAGAAAATTAAAGGAAACTCATGCGGCTGATACATTAGTTTGTGGAAAAATTCTGTCTTCACGGTATTCTTTTTCCATACTAGGGTCCGTTGGCTGATACATCAGCTAATCGCTATCAAGTTTCAAATATATCAACCAAATATTGAGATAAATGCCACAAAATCAAAAATAAAAAAGAACCCCGTGCATTTACATTATCTGAAATTCTTTGAATGGTATCTGGTCCAAGAGAAAATTCCAAAAGCAAATTTCTTTTAAAGGATATAAAAATACAATAAAAAAATATTTTGGCACCAGGAAATATGTAAAATGAACAAATAAGGAGAGAAGAATTTTTTTTTTCACAATATAGCATGCTAGACAGAATTATCAATTGTTAACGACACAGGTGTAAGCTAAGAAAAAGACTCAAGTTAATTGTCTTTTTTCTCAATATTTTATCCCGAGTAACTATATAAGTGATTTTTACATCACATTTTAACCTAAAAAATCATAAGGTTCATGTTTATGATTTTCTCCTCACTTATTATATGGTATTCAATTTTTTTCATTTCTATCTGATGTGAGACTCTCATAGTTATATTTTTTATTTATTAAAATTTGTAACATCATTTTTTTGTCGAATTATCTGATGAAATTTTAGTTGTTACAACTTGCTGGTACAGTATGAAGTAGAGCTTGATGAACCTGTAATTAATATATGAGATAATTTTATTACACAATTATATAATTATTGAATTTTTTATTATAAATTGCTTATCACCTGAGTGTAAAAAAGGAATTTAAAATATATAAGCCTCGTATATGGATTCTTCGTATTTTAATTTTTAAAATAAAGTTTTTTTGTAAGAGAAAACTTCCTTATTCTGTTGTCTTCAATAAGTGAACGAGAATTAACAAGTCAGTCATTTAGCCATACTATATTTTTGGTCGTCATATTTTTTCTTTATTCTAAAAATTTACATTTGAAAAACTTAGTTTGTTTTCTTGTCTTTGAACAAGAATTAACAACTTATTCGTATGGTCGTACTATCATCACTGTTCCAGATTTTCATTTTACTGAGTTGTTTCATATCAGCAAAAATATAATGGGCAACAATTATTTTCAAAACTAACGTATGCATTTGTGAATTTAAAACAAGTGCAAACACTTTTTTATTTCTTGGGGACAAGTGCAAAGACTTGAAATTGCTAGTCTACACACAAAACATTCATATAAACACAAATTAATCTTGTATTTCTTGTACTTGGGCAAAATAACACATCATATTTTTTGGTGGGCTTAAATAATTTGATTACACAATTATATGATTATTGATTTTTTATTATAAATTCTATATTTTTTCCATGAAGAATGGTAAGTTTAAATTGCTTATCACCTGAGTGTAATAAAGGAATTAAAAATATATAAGTCTCGTATACGGAGTCTTCGTATTTTAATTTTTAAAATAAAGTTTTTTTTAAGAGAAAATATCCTTATTTTGTTGTCTTCGATAAGTGAACGAGAATTAACACAACTCTATCATTTAGCCATACTATCAGCTATATAAATCCTGCTGCAGGCTCCATCTTTCATACTTCACCATTTAAGAGAAAACTGATCACAGTAACCCATCTTTGTTTTACTCTTAGTCATTTCATAATGAGTTGTTATTCTCTGAAACTATTTTATGCACTTTTGCTGCTTTTATTGCATGCTGAAGGATCCATTCTTGGATTCAACAGCCTTCCCAATAGCACAGAAATTAAGTGCATTGAGACTGAGAGACAAGCACTCCTCAACTTCAAACATGGCCTCATAGATGGCTATGGCATGCTGTCTACATGGAGGGACGATCACAGTAACAGAGACTGTTGCAAATGGAAAGGCATTCAATGCAACAATCAAACTGGTCATGTTGAGATGCTTCATCTCCGTGGTCATGGTAGACAATATTTGAGTGGTGCAATCAATATCTCTTCATTGATTGCCCTTGAAAATATTGAACACTTGGATCTCAGCTATCATGATTTTGAAGTGAGTCATATCCCAGAACTCATGGGCTCGTTCACCAACTTAAGATATCTCAATCTCTCTGATTGTTATTTTATTGGGATTATTCCTTCTGATATTGGAAAGCTTACACATTTACTGTCTCTTGATCTAGGTAAGAATCTTTATCTCCATGGACAAATCCCTTATCAACTTGGAAACCTTACACATTTACAATATCTTGATCTAAGTTATAATGATCTCGATGGGGAACTCCCTTATCAACTTGGAAATCTCTCACAGTTGAGGTATCTTGATCTTGCGGGGGGGAATTCATTTTCGGGAGCATTTCCTTTCCAAGTTGGGAATCTTCCTTTGTTGCACACTCTTGGACTTGGTGGCAATTTTGATGTGAAATCTAAGGATGCAGAGTGGTTGACTAATCTTTCTTCCTTGACAAAACTTAGGCTAAGTTCACTACACAACCTTTCCTCTTCTCATCACTGGCTACAAATGATCAGCAAGCTTATTCCAAACTTAAGAGAGTTGAGGCTAGTTGGTTGTTCTCTTTCAGATACAAATATTCAATCTCTGTTTTATTCACCTTCCAACTTTTCCACTGCTCTTACCATCCTTGATCTTTCTTCAAATAAGCTCACATCCTCAACATTTCAACTGTTGTCAAACTTTAGCCTTAATCTTCAGGAGCTTTATCTTGGTCATAATAACATTGTTTTGTCATCTCCTCTCTGCCCAAACTTTCCGGCTCTTGTTATCCTTGACCTTTCCTATAATAATATGTCATCATCAGTCTTTCAAGGTGGTTTCAACTTCAGCTCAAAACTTCAAAATCTTGATTTGCAAAATTGTAGTCTTACGGATGAAAGTTTTCTTATGTCATCTTCTTTCATTATGAGTTCTTCATCTTCTCTTGTATCCCTTGATCTCTCCTCAAATCTGTTGAAATCATCAACTATATTTTACTGGCTCTTTAACTCCACCACCAATCTTCATAACCTTGTCCTTGATTTTAACATGTTAGAAGGTCCAATTCCAGATGGATTTGGGAAAGTAATGAACTCTCTTCAACTTCTTGACCTAAACGGTAACAAACTGCAAGGCGAGATTCCATCTTTCTTTGGTAACATGTGCGCATTGCAGGTTTTAGACCTCTCAAATAACAAGTTGACTGGCATGTTACCTAAAAGCATTGGTTTGCTATCAGAGTTGGAGGATCTTTACTTGGATGGGAATTCTTTGGAGGGTGACCTCACTGAATCCCATCTTTCTAATTTTTCCAAATTAAAATACTTGTACTTATCAGGAAACTCGTTGTCTCTGAAATTTGTCCCGAGTTGGGTTCCTCCATTCCAATTAGAATCATTGGGAATCAGTTCTTGCAAGTTGGGCCCCACTTTTCCTAGTTGGCTCAAGACTCAAAGATCTTTGTATGAGCTTGATATTTCTGATAATGGGATTAATGACTCTGTACCAGACTTGTTTTGGAATAACTTGCAATATATGATATTCATAAATATGTCTCACAATTATCTCATTGGTTCAATTCCTAATATATCGTTGAAGATTCCTCTGAGACCGTCTATACTTCTGAATTCAAATCAGTTTGAGGGTAAAATTCCGTCATTTTTACTACAAGCTTCCAAGCTGATGCTCTCTGAAAATAATTTTTCAGATTTGTTTTCATTCTTATGTGACCAAAGCACAGCTTCAAATTTGGGCACTTTAGATGTATCACACAATCAAATAAAGGGGCAACTGCCAGATTGTTGGAAATCAGTAAAGCAATTAGTGTTTCTTGATTTAAGCAGCAATAAATTGTCAGGGAAGATTCCTATGTCCATGGGCGCCCTTGTTAATATGGAAGCCTTGCTTTTACGAAACAATGGTTTAATGGGTGAGTTACCTTCTTCTTTGAAGAATTGTAGCAGTTTATTTATGCTGGACCTGAGTGAAAATATGTTGTCGGGTCAAATACCTTCATGGATTGGAGAAAGTATGCATCAATTGATAATCTTGAACATGCGAGGAAATCAACTGTCTGGAAATCTACCCATTCATCTCTGCTGTTTGAAGCGTATTCAATTGTTGGATCTTTCAAGGAATAACTTGTCAAGAGGAATTCCAACTTGCTTAATGAATTTGACTGCAATGTCTGAACAGACCATCAACACAAGTGACATTATATCTCGTATATATTCGATTAATAAGACTTTATATGAAATTTATGGTCTTTATGTTACAGTTGACATAACATGGATGTGGAAAGGTGTGGAGCGGCGGTTCAATAATCCAGAGTTAAAGCTCAAAAGCATTGATCTTTCTAGTAACTATTTAATGGGTGAAATACCAAAAGAGGTCGGATATTTGCTTGGGTTAGGTTCTTTGAATCTATCAAGAAACAATTTGAGTGGAGAAATTCCTTCTCAGATTGGGAATTTAAGTTCACTAGAATCACTTGACTTGTCAAGAAATCACATCTCTGGGAAAATTCCTCCTTCTCTTTCTGAAATTGATTTTTTGGGAAAATTAGACTTGTCACACAACTCTCTTTTTGGAAGAATCCCATCAGGAAGACATTTTCAAACCTTTGAAGCCTCTAGTTTTGAAGGAAACATTGATCTTTGTGGCAAACAACTTAACAAAACTTGTCCTGGGGATGGAGATCAGACAACAGAAGAGCATCAAGAACCACCAGTCAATGGTGATGATTCAGTTTTCTATGAGGGATTATACATGAGCTTGGGGATTGGATACTTCACTGGATTTTGGGGCTTATTAGGGTCATTACTACTGTGGCGTCCTTGGAGAATTGTTTACATCAGGATTCTGAACAGATTAACAGTATATGTATGCTTATGGTGAATGTTGGAAGTGTTAGCTCCAAGGCAAAAAGGTATGTTCTAGATTTTACTTTTCAGGTTCATGGTTTATGTTCTGACTTTGTTTATATATATATATATATATATATATATATATATATATATATATATATAAGAAGAATTTCTTCGTTGATAAAAAAAGAGTAATATGTATTTCGAACAGAAAGCTCATATTAATAGTAAAGTAATTGTTAGAAGTTAATAATTTATTTCTTCATCCCAACTTAACAAATTCGTTAGGGCTAACCCTAATAATTATTGTTTTAACTAGAGTGCTACTTTGAAAGAGTTAAAAAAAGTTTTATTGTTGAAATGTTTAATTTTGTTTGATAATTCATTGATGGAATATTTTTTTGTATTAAATAGCTAGGGTAACATTTTATCCAGGTGCGTGCTTTATACTGTCTTATGATGTCTTTATGATGAAAGAGTTAGCAGAAAGTTTTCGAATTAAGATTTTTTTTTTCTGTTTTGTTTAAAAGAAATTGTTTCTTACCTAGCTGCAGCATATGCACTCTTAATTTATTATGTATCATTTTTGTGTCTTCCTAATTACGAAATTCCGTATTTTGATTTTTAATAAGTGAATTAAGTTATTGAAAGGTTTTTCTCAAATAACAAATTCTTCAATTTTCAAATTTTTTATGATGCAGCCATCTACACATATTTTAGTTCCTATGTACTGTTTCAGCATATATGACTACCTTGTTCTATGTTCCATGCTTCTATTCAAAGACAATGATTATTATAATTTTTCGAAACAGATACAGTTTGTGTCGATTTCTTAACACCGCCAACTCCAGCCCAATCCCTCAACTGCAAAGGCAACTCCCCTATTAACTATGCCAAATAAGACATAATTATTTGGACTTAAATGTAAGAAAATTTAATTATTTGACACATATAAGAAATTTAATTAATATCATTTAATTCAATTTTTTTAAATTATCCTTAATAATAGTGTTTGTAAAATATGAATAAATGATTAACTAGAAATAAGATTGTATTAAATCAAATGATATATAATAGGAATGTTATGATTAAATGAGATAAAAATTAGTTAGTATTTATTTATATTTAATTTTAAAATTATTTTTGTATTGTTTATATTTAGATCCGGACAGAGTATTAGTACTTTTTGTTACAATATTATCATATACAGGGGCGAGCTAGGAATTCACTTAGAGGCTGCCAAGAAAAATAATAATAATTTAAATTTTTACATCATAAATAATATAAAAATATTTAATAACTATATATTATATATATATATATATATATATATATATATAATATTTTTCAAGTTATAAGTTTAACTTTGTAGTCAAACAGAAAAGGAAAGGAGAGAGATTGTGAATTTAAATCTCTTTTACTCTAAAAAAGAATAAATTAATAATTAATATTGTACTTATAATTTTTTATAAATAAAAAAATACAACTATATTAAGCATAAAAACATTACTATCTAGTTAATTTGATAATTTATATGAGAAATAAATAGATACATTTTTTTCTTTCTGATTATTACAAACATAAACTCTTTCAAATATATTAGTTATACATTTATACAAGAAAAAATAGATGCATTTCTTTTATACTCTTTATTGTGAAGTTTACATATTAGACGATCAATGATTTCATACAAAAGGGAATATATTTATTGGTTTATTAACAATTAAGTCAATTTCACAGGCGAAAAAAATATTGAGTAATGTTATTAAATATAACTACTACTTAAATTATAAATCTATGAGTATTTCTAGAATAAAATTTTAATATATGACATTTTTAATTAAAATAGTTAACTTAACTATTTTTTTATTGATTTTACTGAATTAGTTAGTTATTTTTTTAAATATATGAATAGAGATAATATATAAGAAAAGAAAAAAAAATTATATATATAAATTGATTTTGGATAATTATATATGAACACTTCAGCGTTACAAATACTTTATTATTATCTTTAATTTTTTTTCATCTCACGTTTTTACTATGACACTGTCACATTATATTATCTATTATCCTTATAGTTTTTTCTTTTTTTTTTCTTTCTCACCCTAAGTGTTAAGTAACATGGCATGTATTATTTTTCAATATTTTTTCATAAATTTTAAGGGACCGTAATTCTTTTTACATGGTATTTCAAATACACTTTGTGAAAACTTAGGGGCCATGGCCCCTGCATGTATACTTCCATTTTCAATTTTATATAAACAAATATACTTTTGTCTATATCTTGTAATCGGTATTAATTTTTGTTCAAAAAATGTTAATTGTTGCAGATGTGCTGCACGCTTCTGAACAGAGAAGAAAGCATTGTTGGCTGCTACAAGTGCGAGATATTTCTTTAGTATAGGAGTTTACAATGTTTTCTATTTAAGTAATGAACTGGAAAGTCTTGTTTCCAGAAACTTAGTATGCTATTGTATTTCATTGTATAATATATTTGTAATGCTGTTTATTTTTCATTATTGTGCTTAGATCTGTGATATATCTAAAATTTGATCACTTCATATTTCATCTTCAACAATGCTTTCTACTATATTTCATCTTCATATTTCCTAGGGAGCTTCTGAAGACTCTTTAGTTTTTAGTCTGCATCTTCTTACTGATCGATGCGTCAGGAGTTGTCTTTTCTCGTTTGTAGTTTTTGCCTTTTCTTTTCTTCCCACACCAAAAAATAAAAACAACCTTGGACAACTAACTCAACTAGTTTTTTAATTTAAATAAACGGCTAAAATATCGTTAGTGTTTCATATTTTTAAAATAAATAATTTATAAATATATAAAATAGTTGATTTAAACATATATATTGACGGTTTTTAACTATTATTGTAATAGTTTTAAAGATAAAATATTCTTTGATCTTTTATGTTTTTTTTGCAGAGGTCAAATAAAAGTAATATAATTTTTTTAGTAACAAAAATTAAATATTTTATCATGTCCTAATCTATTTGATAAGTATTGTTTCTTAATCAAAACGTAATACAAAACTATTTGTTATCTTTAATATCATAATTTTTAACGAATTAAACAGAATTAGTAAACAAAATTTTAAAATTTCATTAACAATAAAAATATATTTAAGTCCAGTTCTAATTACCTTTTCTAAATTGTAAGCAACATTTTTCTTTCACGGTTTCACAGGAATCACCACGTAAAAGTTGTAACCCAAAAAGAAAATAGTTGGACAAAGCCAAAAACGACGACGTTGCCGCCATTCATCTCCTCTTGTTTTGTGAACACCCCCATTTCCCCACCGCAAAGCCTCATTCTCCAAAATGGAGGGGAGTGTCTCATCCTCTATTGGCCGTTGGATGTGGTGAAGACGAGGTTTATGATGCAGGTTCGGGATGAAGGGGTGAGTAAGGTTGCTGCGGTTATGTACGACGGGGTTTCAGCCACTGTGAAGCATAAAAAATGAGAAAATAAAAGTATTATTTTCAAATGAAAATTATTCTTAAAGTTTTAACAAACTCAAGAATTCTTCTGATGGTTTTTTAATTTAGGTAGTCTCTAGGGTTTTTTATTTGATTAATATCAAGTATGCGTGTACAGAATTGTTCTGATACTACTTTGATTGAATGAACTATTCCTTATTTCTCCCTCATGCATGCCTATCAAAAGTGGAGTTTTCTCAGGAATGTATGACAATTTATGACTAAAGATTCTGAAGTTTTTATTTTTTAGTATATCATTAAACATTATCAGATGTCAAATTAAAATGAGGGAAATCTAATTAAAATGCATACTTCAAACTCTAAAAATGCTGAAGTCGACTGATATCCAGAATACAGATTGATAGTTTATTGTTCTGCAAGTACATTTAATTCGGAGGTTCTCTGTATATTTGAGAGGTGATGTATCGCTTCTGACTTCTGGGTTTGCAGAAATCTTTCTATTATTTCTTTACATTGGAGCAGTAGAACCTATAATTTCTGTCCAAATAAATTATAATAAAGCAATACTTTTGGCATTATGAATTTAATATACGAATAATATGATAGGTAATTGCTGTTTTTATTAAGACACTTTTTAATGGAGTGGGAAATGGTATTTTTTTCCTGTCACCAACGGAATTTTCTAGTTAATAGCAACGGACTAATTCCTTTTGAAACATCATACAGATCACTAACGGCATTGGAGCAGTAGAACCTATAATATCTGTCTAAATAAATTGTAAACAAGCAATAATTTTGACATTATTAATTGAATGCTATGAGTAATATGGTTCCTAATTGCTGTTTTTAATAGACACTTTTAATGGAGTGAGAAATGATATTTTTATTTGGGCACCATCGGAGACTAATTTCTTTTGAAATTTTGATATCATCGAAATAAGCATGGTTGCAATTGCAAGGTTGGTTATGGTCAACGGAAAAAAATATCTTGACGGATAAATTGTTGATAATTTGGTTAAGATTGTGACAAGAGATGAAGTCAATGTGTAGTGCATAGAATCATCATAAGAAAAGATATTGATTCCTAAAATAGGAAGCAAGTTGTGCAACATTTTGGAATTCAAAATGTACTATGGGGAGTTGTTGGAGGTTTCAAATCACAACTAGAAAAAGTAAGTAGTAATTGTAAGTTATGATCTAATAGAAGGGTCTACCACAACTTTATAAATTGCCTAACTTTGGATTTGATTTCTTGTGCTTCATGTTATAGGAAGACCATCAATCAAACACAAACCTATTTTATTTTGTATTTTATTTTTAACATTTTCATCCTTTATTGTCTTCTTTTTTACTACTTTCCTTTACTACTTTGATTTCTTGTTTTCATTTTATATACCTTTCATTTACATTTCCAACCTTAGTCTTTTATACAAAATCCTATCTTTTACATTCTTCCTGGTTCACCTAAACCTAATTTCGTTTAGGAGTGGTTTGAGAACCCATAGTCAAGAAGCATATTCCTCTTTTTTGCTCAAATCGTTTGATTATTTTGGCCTTTCCAGATCTTGTTGAGATAAGACTAGGGAAAAGGTATTTCGTCTGATTTTGAATTTTTAAGCGACAGCACTGATAAAATTGTTTTTACTTTTAATTTAAATGAGAATTATAGTAAATTATAGCAATTCTTGACAGCAATTCCTGATATCCTGCCCTACAGTTGAAGCTCCAAGTCAATCATAATCTCGGCTTCTAAAAACTCTCATGTAAAGTAAAAACTCTTGCAGACCTTCCATGTCATGTGTTCCACCAAATGATATACGTACATGTCCTGTCAGATTCTCTTTGCAATTGCCTTGCCATTGAAGCAGCAGTTTAACATAATTACGCTCTTAGATGAGATAATTTAAATTGTTTTAGAAAAAAAGGGTGTGTAGACCAACAAGATGCAAATGTCAAGCTGTGTTTTGGGATTTTGGCAGTGCATATGAAAATAGTAAATAAGTTGAAACTCAACGGCTGGTAGAAAAAAATGAAAAAAAAAATCGACCTTAAAAAAAATTGGCGTATCTCAAAATAGGAAACTCCGTCTTGAGTGGCTCCAAAAGCCTTGGAAATTGAGAGAGAGGAAATGGAATTGGAGATATGATAACTCTAGAGGCTTGAGCTGAACACAAGCCAGCAATGAAGAAAGTGTACGTGGGTGGGGGAAGGTAGATATAACGGGGAGAAGCAGAGAAAGTTTTGCAGTTTTTAACAGCAGAAAACTTCAATTTAATTTTGAAATGTATTTTGTTGTTCAATCATCACTAATGATGTTATTAAATATTGAATGGGCATGTCATTATTCTTTTTAAATATTAGCGACAGATAAGATATGATGAAAATTTTATAAGGAATCAAATATAAAATTATATGTTTGCACAAGCCGCAATGGGATATGCACACTCTAATTGAATCAACCAACATTATTGCCGATACGCACAATTTTCAGTAGTCAGTTTGAATATGGCAGACTAGCAAGCATCATGATTCGAGATGGAGTAGAATGCAAAACCTTCACAGATTATATATCAACTGTCTTGAAACAGTGATTTTCCAAGTCATTATACATTATGCAATAAAATTACAAATACATTATACAATGAAAGACTATCAAATTAACAAGTTTCTTGAAACAGTGATTTTTCAAGTCATTATACATTATACAAAAAAAAACTATGAAATCAATAAGTTTCTTGACACAGTGATTTACCAAGTCATTATTTCAGAATCATTGTTTTGACATGTTACATTGTAAACTTCAATACTTTATATGTTACGCTTCATGCAATCCATGATATGCTTTCATCCCTCATCAGAACTTTGAAGAAAAACTGCCATAAACTGCAAATTTTGTGCCACAATTCAGATAACTGATGGACAAAAATTAGAGACTGAATTATAGTAATAAATTAAACTAAATGAAACTCAAAATCTAGCTAGCCATTAGAGTACAAAAATGTACATAACTCTAAGAATTATTAAGAAGCTAATTCATTAGAGAAATCATTTGAAAACAAAATAATTTCTCTAAACGGAACACAACCTATAATTTCTTTCCAAGAAAAATAATCACTTCTTGGAGATGTAACTACGGATAGTAACAGCAGAAGTAAAGGAACAGGAGAATTAGATATAATCAATTTTTAAATTGATGAAAGCCATTATGTGCGTGTGGGAGAGATGCATAAGCAAGAGATATAATAAAGTAAAATTGCATTACTTGGAGTTAGAATTAACAAATAACTAGGATATATAAAGAAATATATAAATAAAATCAATCAATTAGATTCGCTTCACAAAGAACATTTTTGTTATGAAAACTAAAGGCACTCTCCCTTTCCATCACAAAAGGAGTTATTGAGGTATTTAATTCTGAAATAGAAATAAATACTATGAATTTAAAAGAAAAAGTTATTGGAATAACGTACCTGCTAGCCTTTGAGCCACCTATCGCACTTGGCTACATTCAGTTCAAGCGTTAGAAGTATATAGTCTGTCAAGAATCTCTCAGGTAAGCAATTCTCTATGGTTGCCAAAGTAGTATTGGCCCTAATAAGCCCCAAAAGCCTGTGAAGAATCCAATCCCCAACCTCATATATAATGCTCCATGGAAAACTGAATTGTCATCAACTGCTGGTCCTTGAGGCTTTGCTATTGTCTCATCTCCGGGACAAATTTTGTTAATTTGTTGACCACAAAGACCAGGATTTCCTTCAAAACTAGATGCATTATCAATAGTTTGCAAATGTCCTTCCCATGGGATTCTTCCACTGAGATCATTGTTTGATAAATTTTGGAAAGAGTAGAAGGAATTTTTCCAGATAAATGATTTCTTGATAAGTCAAGAAAGTCTAGTGAAGTTAGATTCCCAATCTCAGAAGGAATTTCTCCAGTTAAGTGGTTTCTTGCTAAATTCAAAGAAACTAATCCAAATAAATACCCAACCTCTTTTGGTATTTCAGCTGATAAATCATTACTTGAGAGATCAATGCTCTTTAGAATATACTTGAAAGATCCAAGAGATGAATTTTCCTCAAATAACAGATATGTACAAGAACACTTCCAAAAAAGTGATTTGCTCTCAAGCTCAAGATTTCAGTTGTTGTAGACTTTCTCCTATCCATGAGGGTATTGGGCCAGACAACAGATTTTGACTCTCATCTAATATATCTAAATGAGTGCAATTCTTCAACATGAATGGTAGTTCTCCAATTAAACTATTGTTTCGTAAAACCAATGCTTGCAAATAAACAAGAGTACCCATGGACTGTGGAATCTTCCCTGACAATTTATTATTGCTTAGATCAAGATATTCTAATGAATTTAGATCATCCCAACAGTCGGTAAGCTGTCCCATTATTTGATTATTTGATAAATCCAAAGTGTACAGGTATGTAGTTGCATTTTTTCCACACAAGAATGAATTTATGTCAGAAATCTTGTTTTCTGAAAGATCCAATGTCCAAGCTTGTGACAAAAAGTTAGGAATTCGACCTGCAAATTGATTTGAATTTAGAATTATTGATGTTCCATAACGTTTGGTATGAAGCTTGATTGGTAAATTTGGAATTGTGCCTTTGAGACTATTGTAAGACATATTCATACCATATATATGCGGTGACTTATTCCAAAACCAGTCTGGTACAAAGTCATCAGTCCCAGCATCAGAGATATCTAGCATGCTCAAGTGACTTTGAGTTTGGAGCCAACTTGGGAAACTAGGACCCAACTTGCAAGAAGCTACTCCCAAAGTATGTAATTGGAAAGGTGGAACCCATGTAGCACCAAACTTTACAGACAATGAGTGGTCTGTTATGCCTAAGACCTTCAATTTGGAAAAAATTGTGAGATGTGATTCAGTGATATCACCCTCCAAGTAATTCTCCTCTAGGGAAAGATACTCCAACTCATGTAGCAACCCAATGCTTTTAGGTATTTCTCCAGTTAACTGATTATTGGAAATATCTAATCTCCTCAAAGATGTAAAATTTGAAAGAATAGGTAGCATGCCAGCAATCCGGTTATCTGATAAATCCAGAGTCTGAAATACAAGTCTGTTGCACCATGAAGAATTTTGAATGAAGCTAGAAATTTCCCCACTCAAGCTGTTATTGTTAAGGAATAATGCCTGCAATGTATATGGCCTGTTTCATTGCTGCAGTCGATGCCTTTCTTTCCATTTGCAACAATCTCTATTGTTATCACCATTGCTCCATGTAGACAGCATGCAAAAGTCATCTCGAAGGCCTTGTTTGAAGTTGAGCAGTGCTTGTCTCTCCCTCTCAATGCATTTCACATGTGATGAGGAGTTGAATCCAAGAATGGATGCTTGGGTATGCAAAAAGCACACTAACATTGCAAACAAGATTTTCAGAGAGTAAGTGCCCATCACAATTTTCCAGATATGTAATTTTATGAAACAACAATCGCCAACAAATGTGACTTGCGATGTATTGTAAAGTGGAAGCATAGCAAGCAGGATTTAAGTAGTTTGTGTACGGCTAATTTCTACGCCCTTAGTTTTCGTTGACTATGCAAGAAATTAAGGTAGGATGATTCAAACGAAAAGAAAATTATAGAATCATTAGATGTAAACGAGATAATGGGAGTAAAGATGAAAACGAGAGACAATTATTTTTGTTATCATATATTTCGTGGTCTTCTATTTTTTGAAAAGATAGTGGTCTTCTATTTTTTTAAAAAATTCATTTTGATACTTTATCTTATTTTAAAGGTTTAAAATAATCCTTTAACTAGTTAAACAATCATAATGATCTTCTAACTGAGTATTATTTGATGGAAAAAAATGAATATATTTAAGTGGCTGAAGAATCATTTTGAATTTTTAAATAAGATAAGTTACTAAAATGAAAATTTTAAAGTATAAATAATCATTTTGAATGATTTAAATGAGATAAAGAACAAAAGTAAACTTTTAAAAGATAAAAGATCATTTTGAAAAAAATAAATAAGATAAAGTACTAAAATAGTCATTTATCCTTTTTTATCATCACCGTTATTATAAAACTAAATATTTAAAGAATTAAAATAAATAAGGCTTAAATACTTTTTTATCCTATAATTTAGTGCTTTTTTATTTTTGTCTTTGTAATTTTTTTTTATTTTAATCCTTAAAGAAGTTTGTTTATTTTATTTTTCGTCCTTAAAACGTTTAGATGACACTTTGAATAATAAACAATATGTTTTGAATTGTGAAAATAGGTTGTTTGAAGTTCTTTAAGGACAAAATCAAGGTAAATTAATTATCGTTTTAGCCTTTATATTTTTCACTTTTTTTAATTAAATATTCATGATTGTTTTCCAATCATTTTTTACATTTACTAATATTTTTAAAATATTTACTATGACATAATTGATTAGCAAGCAAGGCTGGATCCAAATGGGACAAAGAATTGTGTTGCACTCTCATTGTTTTCCTTTATATATATATATATATATATATATATATAGTATATGTAGCGCTATAAATTTATCAATTAAGATCATTTTGTATGCATAATTAAGCTAGTTATTTTTTACTCCTCCGGTATTTATTTTATGAATATGTTCCTGTTAAATTATTTATTTTAAAAGCAAAAGACAATAAATATGTTCCTGTTAATTTATTTATTTTAATAAATAAATATGTTTCTATTTTCATAAAGAGTATAAAATGGACAATAATGTGATTTCACGCCAAGCTCATGTTCAATTGTTGTATAAACTAATTTACCAGTAAAAAAAATGGACGACAAAGAAATGCGTATCAGCATATCCAAATATAATGGTTGTTGATGAGAGATATTATTTTAAGATAAAAATGGTTATAAAAAATTTTATACAGTAATTTAATTATAATTTATTATATATTTAAAATAATCCTATTAAAATAATTTAAATAGTAACATGCAATTGAATAATAATATAATTTTTTTTATTATATATTTAAAATAATTATCTAAATATAATTCAAAGATAACATGTAATTAAATAATAATATAAAATAATTTTAAATTATCAATACATAAATATTAAACTCTTTCTTAATTTAAATTATTAAACGATAAATTTTATTATATTATTTGTGGTTAAATACAGACCTAAAGCTCGAAGCCTTTGGACCAAGTTCATATCCTCTCACGTTATTGACCGACTTAATTTTCTACCATACAAATCATATTAGATGTGCAGTGGCATATTGCCTATAGTGGAAAATGCAACTTCACAAGTTGAGGAATGAAAAACAATAACTCAATGAGCGAATTCTTCGGTGTACGGTGTGGAGTGAAGAATTGAAGGAGTCTAAGCGCCAGAGGTTGCTTACTAAATCTGAATTGGTCAACATCAATTAAAATAATTTAAGTTTGATAATTTTTATATTTGAATTAGATCTAAATTGAACCAATCATTGAATTTAGTTTTTAACATGAGACTCATTGATCTATTATTTATCTTAAATTATTATTATTATTATTTGTAATATATATTTAAATTTTTTTAAAATTAAATATTATTGTTTTTTGATTAAATAAATATCAATACATCTTTATCCTTTACAATCAAAATGACAGGTTTTATTCATTGAAACTACTTAAGATATGAGCTTCTAAAGATATTTTGAATTTATTTAAAAAAGTAGATCTTATAATATTTCATTAATTTTGATAGAAAAAAATGTTTAAAATCTTTCCTTATTATGTTTATATACTTCCACCTAACAACTTTCACTTTTCACATTGCAGGTTTCTAAAAGTCTATTTGTATATTAAGATGAAAGTCTCTCTTCTAGTTTAGATGAAAGTGAAATTAAAATTTGTGAAAAATTCCAAACAATGGTAGAGAAAGATGTTAAAGAGAGTGTTTTAAATATATTATCACTAATATTTTTATTCTTTTTTCCTACATTTGAGATCACGGTGTCTTTTGACTCAATGAGTCAAAGACCAATTTTACTTGTGATGCGAATGTTACTAACCAAAGATAATTTTTACATATGATAAAAATTGAATATTGATTCTCTTGTTAAATATATCATTTTCCCCATGTGAACACAATCATCATTTCTATTAATTTTAATAGTGTAACAAATAGTATGCATTTACATAATTCCAAAATTTAATTACAAAAAGTTTTATGACATATAATTTTTAGAATTTAGATTATAAAATTCACTTCATTTTTAACATAATTCTGAACTAATGACACTACGTACACTCACTTGTAAGAGCGATATTATTGGAAAAAATACAAAAAAATAAAAATTAGTGGGTGTAGTAAAATGGAGGTTCTAAAAAGAAATTCTAGAAGAAATGCAAAAAAAAAATGCCATGACATCCTATCACTTTACTTTAAAATAGATTTTAATCAAAATTATTATTTTAAAAATCAATATTATTCTAATTTTTATAAATACTCATTCAAATACTTATTCGTGCATCTTGTTGCTTCAAAGATTTTTCAGGAAGTATCCCTAAAGTAAGCATCAACATTATTGCGCGCGGAGTTATTAACATCTTTATGCAACACACAGTATTCTTTTTAGCCAAGATGAATGATAGGATACTCAAATTGCAATTAATATTCTTTCGGGAAAAATATGATTGGTTTGGACCTGTTTCAATTAATAATTGATTAATAACATCATGGAATATTGCTTGATTATGACAATTAGTTCAATTATATTGCTCCTATACCCACTAGGGTTGATCAGAAAATAAGCTAATAAATGTATTGACTTCTCCTTTTTCAATACGATACAATGCATATGATTGTAACATATGTATCTTTTACACTAAAATCATGAGGGATAGAAGAATGAAAGATACCCTATTAGTTCCTAGTTACTACCAGTATATTTGCATCCTTGTGTTGGACCCCTTTGGTTCGCCAAAAGTAGCAAGCAGAGCATTAAAAATTGCATGAAGCTAGTGTTAGGTTTCTGGTCTTATCACACTAAAATTAAGCATTGATAGGGGTCCCAGCAGCTTGGAGACTTCAACAACCCATCCATCACTCAAAAACAAGTCAACATAGGAAGACTGAGTTTTCGTTTGGAGTATAGCTTATTCCAAGTCAACATAACCTTGTCTTATTACATTAAATTCCAAGTCAACATAACCTTGTCATACGAAGACTGAGTCTCTCTTAGCTAGCACATTACAGTTGTCTTTGTTTGAATCTATGAACAATTGTGATGTGTTTGGGTCGGTCAAACGACTATTTGGGGATATTTTGCTTTAATTCATCCTATAGACTAAAATTTATATTAATATTTAGGAAGGGATAAATCATAATATTTATTATGATTTTTGAATTAAAAATTGTTATCAATGTTACGGCTTTTTTTTTTACATCGGAGTCGAAACTTTTTTTACAACATCAATTTTTTATTTTTATAAACAAGACATTAAAGTCGTAATAATTTTATTTTATACGACTCAAAATCTTTAAAAAAATTCATATGATTTTAAAGTCACAAAGTCTTTTATTGAAGTCGTAAATTATTTTATGATTTTAATTTTTTTAATCATACATAATTTTTTATTTTAATTATTCAATAAATTAATGTATGTTTTATTTTTTTAGTTTTATTTAATATTTTTTTATATTGTTTTATCTAATATTTTTATATTATTTACTAATGTTAATGATTATTACTTATTTTATAAATTATTAATATTATTTGATAAATTATAGGTTAATTTTGTTTTTAATATTAGTAACAAAACATTTTAATATTTTTGTTAAAGAAATGTATGGTAGATTTTATTTTTTATTTAAAATTAAGTCTTTTGTATTATTTTTTAATTTATAAAATAGATAATAATTTTTAGTTAACATCAGTAAAAAAATATAAAAAATATTAAATAAAACTAAAAAAAGAACTCATACATTAATTTATTAAATATTTAAAGTAAAGAATTATTTATGATTTAAAAAATGCATGCAAAACAATTGAAATAGTAAAATAATTTACGACTTTAATAAAAAATTTTCTTTTAAGACTTTAGAGCGTGAAAAAATACTCTTACAACTTTGACATTGTATTTAAAAAAAATGAAAAAATGAAGTAGTAAAATTTGTTACAGGTCCAGGGTAAAAAAATTGTAATAGATCTTACAACTTTGAATTCAAAAGTTGCAATATTTATTATAACTTATTTCTTTTGAGATATTAATTTAAATTTTATCAGCAAATGGTGAATTTGAAAAAATAAATTATCCTTAATTGATCGTTGGTCCTTTTGAGTCTCATGTAATCTCAAGAGCTTCAAGATTCAGTGTTAGCGTGTTTGATTTAGTACTGAAAAATTGATCTTGAATATATTTTCAGTTATTGTACTTATTTTGTTTCCCGTTAGAGAAGAATTCAAAATTAATTTTAAGTTAATAATTGATTTTAGGTTAAAATAACTTTGAATAATTTCTCTATTAGATCCAAAATTTTATATTGAATTTTACTTTTAACTTTGTTTCATAATAAATATTCATATATAAATCACATCACTTTAAAATGAATTTTATAAAATTAATTACATTCAGAATCAATTTTACCAACATCTAACCAAACACATATTTCAACAACCCATTTCCCACGCAAATCAACTTTCATTTTCTAACCCTTTTGTTACGCTATCTGAGGTCGGGTCCAGGATTTTCATTTGAATTAAATTGAAGCTCTCTGCAAACATGATTTATTTAATTTTTCTACTTCATGTATCAATTTTATTGTTTTAATTTTTCTCTTTAAAATACATTTTATAATTTGTAAAAACCTTCAGACTTCAGTGAAAGGGATAATCAGTTTCAGCAAGTAGTTGACTGGAATTAAATAATATTGAATAAATTTAATTTGAATAAATAAAATTAATAAACTAAATAATTTGTTAATTAAAAAAGAATACACCTGTATTATAGTAATAGAATTATATAGTTTCTATCTTTTAGAACTTACATATATAATTGGTATGTATCCCAAAAAAATTAGAAATCATAATCGTGTTAATTAGTCAAAGAAATCTTGCAAATTGGTTTGTTAATTGGATTACTAAAAAAAATTAGTTTGTTAATGGGATGATTCTAATTTACTTATTTATTAATATAAGACAAAGCAAATATCATCAATGGAGAGAATGAGAGGGATAGAAAGTGTGTTGTGGGTGAGTAGAGGTTTTTTCAGCCAAAAAGTTCTACACAAAGTTCCCAATTTTCTATCACATGGAAAACTTTGCCATAGTGTCTTTTGTTTTGCATTGACTTGGAAGTCAATTTATGCAAAGATGGAACGCGCGCAGAAATGTCAAAGAAATTATTAAGGTTGTTACAACATTGCCATCGAAATTGATTTGCACGCAGGTCATTATCAGAAATTAGGCACTTAAGTTTTATTTTAGTTTAATTTGTTTATTGCCAACTTTGAAATTTGGTCCGCCATTTTTTTTCTTGTAAATTTGGTCTTTCCATATTCTCCTTATCCATTGATGATCTTTCATGTTATAGTAATATTACGTCCATTCCTATTTTTTTCTCATATCTTATTTTAACTGTGAGTGATATTATTTTGTTACTCTGGTACCCAATACGATTTTGTCTTTTTAATCAAATTGCTCTACACAGTTAGGAGTGTCTTGTTTGTAATTCATATGATTAAACTGTTCACTTTTTGGGATATATACAGTTTTAATATATATGATTAAATTAAACTATTTATGCAGCTTAATATTTGTTATTGTTATTATATATGTCTTAGATAATTATTTTTCCCTTGAAAGTTTGCTTATCATGATGTTTGGAAGTTGGCTAGCTTTTAGTAGAGAGTAAATACACAGTTTGTGTTACCGTTTATTAAGTTACAGAGTTTGAGCAGCAAAGAGAAGCTCCAAAGAAGATGGAGGAATTTTGGAGCATGATTTGTGGGGATTCTGTTTGTTCTGAGACTGTAGGCAAGCCTTTCTGTTATGATTTGAGGTTTTTGAAAGATCCTTCCACATGCATCGTACATTTGATGATCATTTTGTTTGATGTCTTACTGCTGATCATGATCGATGGCATTTGTTGCAATTTGGAATAGACATGTTCCTATTAATTAATAAATATGTTCCTGTTAATTTATTTATTTTAATAAATAAATATGTTCTTCTTTGCATGAAAGAGTATAAAATGGACAATAATCTGATTTCACGGCAAGCTCATATTCAATTGTTGAATTAACTAATTTACCAGTTAAAAAAAATGGACGACAAAGATGTGTAGTGGCACATTGCCTATAGTGGAAAATGCAACTTGACAAGTTGGGGAATGAAAAACAAGAACTCACTAAGCGAATTCTTAGTGGTATGTTGTGGAGTGAAGGAATTGAAGTTGGGAGGTAAGCGGGTGCGGGTTACTTGGATATCTCAATAGACCTAAATTAATTTAAATAGTTTGAGTTAAATAATTTTTATTTTGGGTTAAATTTGAATCAATTAAACTCATTAAATTTGGTCTGACACATGAGTTTTTATATCTAAATTTATTAATTAATCCGTTATTTGTATTAAATTATTATTATCATTTATAATATATATATATATATATATATATATATATATATATAAAAGTGTCTTTTAATTTAAAAAAATAAATACTATTGATTATTAATTATATAGATTTTTGTCATTCACCATCAAAAGGATAAAAAATTTATTGATTGAAATCATTAAGGTAAACTTCTAAAAAATATTTTAAATTTCTTTACAAAAAGTTCGCTTCATAATATCCCATTGATTTTGGTAAAAAACAATCAAATCTATCCTAATGTCAAAATTAAGCGTAAGGTAACAAAGGTGAAAAAAAAAAAAAACAAGGGTACAGATGTAAAAATGCATGGTCATATATAGCAGGTATGTTGGCTATTTCCTCCATTTTTTTTATTAGATTTTCATTATTTTGTTAAGCTTGAAAGTATGTGTAGCGCTACCTGTCTGCTGCCTAGCTTTTATTTCTCTTACTTTTGTTTCTATTAATTCTTTTATTTAGTCTAACTTTAACTTTAGTTAGTGCTCTTACTTTTGCTTTTATTGGTTCTTTTAATTTAATTAGTCCAACTTTAACTTTAATTATTGATTAGTGATGCTTGCACGGAGTTTGTTCTTTTCAATTTTTCTTTTCGTTTTACCATATATACTTCCACGTACGTAACAACTTTCACTTTTCACATTGCAGTTTTCGTCCTTTAGCATCTAAATTTTGAAATTTTAATACTAATTAAGCCACTGTGATCGACAGAAAAGAGAATCAGTAAATGTTTGTAAAATTTCAAAATTTTAAAAGATCACTTTGTCAAAGATGGAACATTACACGCAATTTTTTTTTTTTTTTATAAAATTGTAGGTTTTAAAGATCAATTTTAGAAAGAATATTCAATGTAATAAAACTCTTTAATGTAGCATAAAACATTTGTATTTTCAAGTATTTAAGATTAAGATATGCGTCATGATTCACCAAATATGCTAATATTTTTTTTGGTAAAGTGTCAAGACCAAATATACTTGTTTTTTGGTGAAGACCAAATATGCTATTATATTATGGTCTAGTGGCGCATTTTTATAATGACGTGTTTCTAAGTACTAGACATATGAACCGCCGGTAAATAAATCAAAAGGGCAAGCTCAAGCCAAATGAAGTACATCGCACTCTTCTACACATAACAAACAAAAAAAGAACACACAAAAAAGCAAAAGTATAACACATTCATATTACAGCAAAACTTTGAACCAGATCTCCCATGCAATGCAGTGTGATAAATTTCTTTCCCATAAGTTTTGTTTTCAAAGATGGCAGGTATGGAACAAGACATTCTCCAGTTATGTAAAAAAAAATATAAAAATGTATATTAAATAAAATAATATACAAAATATTTTTAAAAATATTAAATAAAACAAAATAAAAAATATAACAAAAAAAACTAAAAGAAGAAAACATATATTAATTCATTAAATAATTAAGGTAAAGAACTATTCACGATTTAAAAAATACATGTAAAAAATTCAAATCTTAAAATAATTTATGTCTTCAATCAAAATATTTCTTTTACAACTTCAGAGTCATTAAAAAAATTGTTATAACTTTAAAGTCGTATTTAAAAAAATGAAAAAAATGAAAGTTATAATTTATTTCATGATTTTAGTGTAAAAGAAACATATGTTACAATCTTTAATTAATTCAGAAGTTATAATATTTGTCACGATTTATCTTTTTAGAATATTAATTTAAATTTTATTCTCATATGATAAATTTGATAAAAAAAAATCCTTGATTGGTCATTCGGCCTCCTTTGGGTCTCATGTGGTCCCAAAAGCTTTTATAGGTGCCTGTTAGATTTTCTGTTAGAGAATTGATTTTGAATATATTTCTACTTGTTTGGTTTGATGTTAGAAAAGAAGTCATGATAATTAATCGTGAGTTCATAATTATTTCTACCTAGGTTGAAGCAACTTTCAATAGGTTCTGTATTGGATGGAAAATTTTGTATTGAATTTTAATTTATTTTTAACTTAATTTTATAATAAAATATTCAAACATAAATCACATCACTTCAAAATTAATTTTAATCTAAATCAATTTTATTAACACCCAACCAAACACACTTGAACAACCCATCTCTCATGCAAACCAACATTCATTCTTTAACCCTTTCGTTAAGCTATCTCAGGTAGTGCCCAGGATTTTCATTTGAATTAAATTGGAACTCTATGCAAACATGATTTATTTGATTTTTCTACTTCATGTATCAATTTTATTGTTTAGGTTTTTATCTTTAAAATGCATTTTGTAATTTGTAAAAACCTTCAGACTTCAGTGAAGGGGGTAATCAGTTTTGGCAAGTAGTTTACTCGAATTAAATAATATTGAATAAATTAAATTAATAAACTAAATAATTTTTCAATTAAAAAAGAATAGATCTTTATTATAGTAATAGAATTATATAGTTTCTGTCTTTTAGAACTTATATACATATATAATTGGTATGTGTATCCCAAAAAGTTTAGAAATCATAATCACATAAATTAGTCAAAGAAATCTTGCAAATGAGTTTGTTAATTGGATTACTAAAAAAAATTAGTTTGTTAATGGGGTGATTACAATTTGCTTATTTATTAGTATAAAACAAAGCAAATATCATCAATGGAGAGAATGACAGGGATAGAAAGTGTGTTGTGGGTGAGTAGAGGTTTCTTTAGCCAAAAAGTTCCACACAAAGTTTCCAATTTTCTATCACATGCAAAACTTTGCCAGTGTCTTTTGTTTTGCATTGACTTGGAAGTCAATTTATGCAAAGATGGAACGCGCCCAGAAATGTCAGAAATTATTAAGGTTGTTACAACGTTGCCATCGAAAGGTCATTATCAGAAATTAGGCACTTAAGTTTTATTTTAGTTTAATTTGTTTATTGCCAACTTTGAAATTTGGTCCACCATTTTTTTTTCTTGTAAATTTGGTCTTTCCATATTTTAAATTTTGTTCATAATTAATTTGATAATCAATATTTACCAGAAATGGAGATGACAACACTATTGGATCAATATTTTTTGGTAAATATTAGATGTATGAACGAAAATTATATTAGGAGATTTGTGCTCAAGTAGAGAAAATTAAAATATATAAACCTTGTATATGGAGTCTTCATATTTTAATTTAAAAAAAATTTAAAGAGAAAATTTCCTTAATTTTTTGTCTTCGACGAGAATAAACAACTCTGTCGTTTAGCCATACTATCAACTATATAAATCCGGCCGCAGGCTCCATCTTTGATACTTAACAATTTAAGAGAAAACTGATCACAGTAACCGATCTTTGTTTTACTCTTATTCATTTCATAATGAGTTGTTATTTTCTGAAACTATTTTATGCACTTTTGCTGCTTTTATTGCATGCTGCAGTATCCATTCTTGGATTCAACAGCCTTCCCAATAGCGCAGAAATTAAGTGCATTCAGACTGAGAGACAAACACTCCTCAACTTCAAACATGGCCTCATAGATCGCTATGGCATTCTCTCTACATGGAGTGACGATGACAGTAACAGAGACTGTTGCAAATGGAAAGGCATTCTATGCAACAATCATACTGGTCATGTTGAGACGCTTCATCTCCGTGGTCAGGATACACAATATTTGAGAGGTTCAATCAATATCTCTTCATTGATTGCCCTTGAAAATATTGAACACTTGGATCTCAGCAATAATGATTTTCAAGGGAGTCATATCCCAGAAATCATGGGCTCGTTCACCAATTTAAGATATCTCAATCTCTCTCATTCTTTATTTCGTGGGAGTATTCCTTCTGATATTGGAAAGCTTACACATTTACGGTATCTGGATCTAGGCAGTAATGGATATCTTCGTGGACAAATCCCTTATCAACTTGGAAACCTTTCACAATTACTGTATCTGGATCTAGGTCGCAATAAATATCTCCATGGACAACTCCCTTGTCAACTTGGAAACCTTACACATTTACAATATCTTGATCTAAGTTATAATGATTTCCAAGGGGAACTCCCTTATCAACTTGGAAATCTCTCACAGTTGAGGTATCTTGATCTTGCGAGGGGCAATTCATTTTCGGGAGCACTCCCTTTCCAGGTTAGGAATCTTCCTTTGTTGCACACTCTTGGACTTGGTGGCAATTTTGATGTCAAATCTAAGGATGCAGAGTGGTTGACTAATCTTTCTTCTTTGACAAAACTTAAGCTAACTTCACTACGCAACCTTTCCTCTTCTCATCATTGGCTACAAATGATCAGCAAGATTATTCCAAACTTAAGAGAGTTGAGGCTAGTTGGTTGTTCTCTTTCAGATACAAATATTCAATCTCTGTTTCATTCACCTTCCAACTTTTCCACTGCTCTTACCATCCTTGATCTTTCTTTAAATAAGCTCACATCCTCAACATTTCAACTGTTGTCAAACTTTAGCCTTAATCTTCAGGAGCTTTATCTTTATGATAATAACATTGTTTTGTCATCTCCTCTCTGCCTAAACTTTCCTTCTCTTGTTATCCTTGACCTTTCCTATAATAATATGACATCATTAGTCTTTCAAGGTGGTTTCAACTTCAGCTCAAAACTTCAAAATCTTCATTTGCAACATTGTAGTCTTACGGATAGAAGTTTTCTTATGTCATCTACTTCCAGTATGAGTTCTTCATCTTCTCTTGTTTCCCTTGATCTCTCCTCAAATCTGTTGAAATCATCAACTATATTTTACTGGCTCTTTAACTCCACCACCAATCTTCATAAGCTTTCCCTTTATCATAACATGTTGGAAGGTCCCATTCCAGATGGATTTGGGAAAGTAATGAACTCTCTTGAAGTTCTTGACCTCTCCGGTAACAAACTGCAAGGCCAGATTCCATCTTTCTTTGGTAACGTGTGTGCATTGCGGAGTTTAGACCTCTCAAATAACAAGTTGAACGGGGAATTTTCTAGCTTCTTCCGAAATTCTTCATGGTGCAACAGAGACATATTTACGAACTTGGATTTATCTGATAACCGGTTGACTGGCATGTTACCTAAAAGCATTGGATTGCTATCAGAGCTGGAGGATCTTAACTTGGTTAGGAATTCTTTGGAGGGTGAGGTCACTGAATCCCATCTTTCTAATTTTTCCAAATTAAAATACTTGCGGCTATCAGAGAACTCATTGTCTCTGAAATTCGTCCCGAGTTGGGTTCCTCCATTCCAATTAGAATACTTGGGAATCGGTTCTTGCAAGTTGGGCCCCACTTTTCCTAGTTGGCTCAAGACTCAAAGTTCTTTGTATTGGCTTGATATTTCTGATAACGGGATTAATGACTCTGTACCAGACTGGTTTTGGAATAAGTTGCAAAATATGGGATTGTTAAATATGTCTTCCAATTATCTCATTGGTGCAATTCCTAATATATCCTTGAAGCTTCCTTTCAGACCATTTATACATCTGAAATCAAATCAGTTTGAGGGTAAAATTCCATCATTTTTACTAGAAGCTTCCCATCTGATTCTCTCTGAAAATAATTTTTCCGATGTGTTTTCATTCTTATGTGACCAAAGCACAGCTGCAAAGTTTGCCACTTTAGATGTATCACACAATCAAATAAAGGGGCAACTCCCAGATTGTTGGAAATCAGTAAAACAATTACTGTTTCTTGATTTAAGCAGCAATAAATTGTCAGGGAAGATTCCTACGTCCATGGGCGCCCTTGTTAATATAGAAGCCTTGATTCTACGAAACAATGGTTTAACGGGTGAGTTGCCTTCTTCTTTGAAGAATTGCAGCAGTTTATTTATGCTGGACCTGAGTGAAAATATGTTGTCGGGTCCAATACCATCATGGATTGGAGAAAGTATGCAGCAATTGATAATGTTGAACATGCGAGGAAATCACCTCTCAGGAAATCTACCCGTCCATCTCTGTTATTTGAAGAGTATTCAATTGTTGGATCTTTCAAGGAATAACTTGTCAAGAGGAATTCCAACTTGCTTAAAGAATTTGACTGCAATGTCTGAACAGACCATCAACTCAAGTGACACTATGTCTCGTATATATTGGTATAATAACACTTACTATGAAATTTATGGTAGTTACTCATTGGGAGGTTATATGCTTGGCATAACATGGATGTGGAAAGGTGTGGAACGAGGGTTCAAGAATCCAGAGTTAAAGCTCAAAAGCATTGATCTTTCCAGTAACAATTTAACGGGTGAAATACCAAAAGAGTTCGGATATTTGCTTGGGTTAGTTTCTTTGAATCTATCAAGAAACAATTTGAGTGGAGAAATTCCTTCTCAGATAGGGAATTTAAGTTCACTAGAATCACTTGACTTGTCAAGAAATCACATCTCTGGGAGAATTCCTTCTTCTCTTTCTGAAATTGATTATTTGCAAAAATTAGACTTGTCACACAACTCTCTTTCTGGAAGAATCCCATCAGGAAGACATTTTCAAACCTTTGAAGCCTCTAGTTTTGAAGGAAACATTGATCTTTGTGGCGAACAACTTAACAAAACTTGTCCTGGGGATGGAGATCAGACAACAGAAGAGCATCAAGAACCACCAGTCAAAGGTGATGATTCAGTTTTCTATGAGGGATTATACATCAGCTTGGGGATTGGATACTTCACTGGATTTTGGTGCTTATTAGGGCCATTACTACTGTGGCCTCCTTGGAGAATTGCTTACATCAGGTTTCTGAACAGATTAACAGACTATGTATATGCATGCTTATGGTGAATGTGAGAATTGTTGCTGATCGCTCCAAGGCAAAAAGGTATGTTCTAGATTTATTTGTCAAGTTCATGGTTTATGTTCTGACTTTGTTTTACATATATCAAGAAATTGCTTCACTGATCAAAAAGAGCAATATGTATTTCACTTGGAGGAGGCCAAGAATAATAATAATAATTTAATCTAATTAATATTTAACTTGTAATTTCTTTTATATTTTTTGTAAAGAAAAAATATACAACTATATTAAGCATAAAAACATTACTTTCTAATTAGTTTTATCATTTATATGAAAATAAATAGATACGTTTTTTTATTCCTAATTATTAGAAACATAAATTCTTTCAAATATATTAATTATACATTTATAGAAGAAACAAGTAGATGCATTTCTTTAAAATGATTTTCCATAATTATAAATGTATACTTGTACATTACAAATACTTTATTATTCTTTTTAATTTCTTTTTATCTCACTTTTTACTATCACATTAACATATTATATTATCTATTATACCTACACTTCTCTTTCTTTCTTTTCTCTTTTATCTCCCTAAATGTCAACTAAGATGACATGTATTATTTTTCAATATTTTTTTCATAAATATTAAGGGGACCGTAATTCTTTTAACATGGTATTTTAAATACACTTTGTGAAAAACTTAGGGGTCATGGTCCGTGCATGTATACTTCCATTTTCAATTTTATATGAAAAAATATAATTCTGTTTATATCTTGTAATTAATCCAGCACATTAATTGTTGTAAAAAAAAATGCTGATTGTTGCAGATGTGCTGCAGGCTTCTGATCAGAGAAGAAACCATTGTTGGCAGCTACAAATGCGAGATAATTTCTTTAATATAGGAGTTTACAATGTTCTGTATTTAAGTAATGAACTGCAAAATCTTGTTTCCAGAAACTTAGTATGCTATTGTTGTATTTATTATATAATATATTTGTAATGCTGTTTGTTTTTCATTATTGTGCTTAGATCTGTGATATCTAAAATTTCACCACTTCATATTCATCTTCAACAATGCTTTCTACTATATTCTGCTAGTGCAGCTATACTTAACTGTGAATCAAATATTTGCATGAGAAGAAGAATGCAAGATACCCTATTTGTTCCTAGTTACTACCAGTATATTTGCATCCTTGTGTTAGATCCCTTCTGTTCATGCACTTTTGCTTTGCCAAAAGTAGCAAGCAGAGCATTAAAAATTGCATAAGCTAGTTTTAGGTTGCTGGACTTATCACATTTTATCTATTTATCTCACAGTTATCACGAAGATAGAAAAGGGTATATCAGTAAATGAAATTCACACAATGAATGCTAATTTGAAATTCTCTCTCTTCCGTAGCACCAATATGAGAGTGCCAATTAGATCCCATCATCTAGTCCTTATTTTAGGAATAAGTTTCGTAAGAAAAGGGAAAGGATCATAGGCAGTCTAAAACACAACTTCATTTCATGCAGTTTCGCCATTTCTTTTGCAATTTTCATTTTTTAATTTGTATTCTGCCATTTAAATTGATACACTTTTCTAAATGTTGTAAACTATCAAACTTCTAGTTTTATAAGAAGTCTGTCTGAAATAAATGGTATCATTAGTACTTAGTACATATTCTCACTGGTATCACTGAAAATATCTGTTGGAGACTACCTTTTCAAGAGAGGAGTGGACCACGTATGGTTCATCATGGGCTTAGCCTGTCAAATCATGATCATGATTCGTTGAAGGTTCACCACAAGTATTTACAATAAATCTATTGCAATACTAATTTTTCATTTTTCTGCAGCTTTAGGCGAAGTTTCCCTAATTTAGGAATAAATGCCTCAATTCTAATCACTAGTTAGCAATTACTCTATCATCACCATCCGTCTTATATCTTTTGTATTCTCTATTCTCTTTCGTTTTGTTTAAAGAGATTCTCAATCCTAAAATAGTGTTCTCCATCTCTAGTCTTCATGTTTTTCTCTATATTCAATGAGATTTCGGGTGAAGCCTGTTGAATACATTTATTAATTAACATAATTTTGTATTTTTAAGCTTGTTATTATTTTACTCCTCCACTACTTATTTTCTGGATATGTTCATGTTAATTAATCCCTATTAAATATTTTAATCCCCAACATATGAACACGGAAGATTCCAGCCAAAAGATATAATTGAACACAGAGAATACCACCTTTTTTTTTTGGTCTAGAAGAATACCACCTGTTTAACAGAACATGCATCTACAAGTTATTGGTGGTTTTTTCTTCTTCTTACGATAGCATAGAAGAATATTATTGTGAAAATTCAGAAGTTAATTTGTCTTATCACATGAAAGTTTGAGGACACAATTTCTGCCCAAAACATAAGCTCCCACTATCTACTTCATCAACAGACTACATATATGTGATATGATTCTAAAAAGAAAACATGTATAAACAGCCACTTCAGTTAAATCCAAGCAATTGTTTTCCAAGTCTGCCAACCCTTAAAATATGGGTTAGAAAATTAAGCTCGCCAATCACATCAAAAAGGAAAATTAAAACACGCACACAAAAATATTTAAATCAAAAGAAGATTAAAGGAAACTCATGCTGCTGATACATTAGTTTGTGGAAAAATTCTGTCTTCACGGTATTCTTTTTCCATACTAGGGTCCGTTGACTGATACATCAGCTAATCGTTATCAAGTTTCAAATATATCAACCAAATATTGAGATAAATGCCACAAAATCAAAAATAAAAAAGAATCCCGTGCATTTACATTATCTGAAATTCTTTGAATGGTATCTGGTCCAAGAGAAAATTCCAAAAGGAAATTTATTTTAAAGGATATAAAAATACAATAAAAAGAATATTTTTACACCAGGAAATATGTAAAATGAACAAATAAGGAGAGAAATATTTATGTTCACAATATAACATGCTAGACAGAATTATCAATTGTTAATGGCACAACGATGTGTAAACTAAGACAAAGGCTCTAAGTCAATTCTCTTTCCTCTCAATATTTTATCACGAGTAGTGATTTTTACATCACATCTTAACCTAAAATTATAAGGCTCATATTTATAATTTTTTCTTCACTTATTATATGGTACTCAACTTTTTCATTTCTATATCATGTGAGACTTCTGTTAGTACTTGTACTTTAATAATCTTTTCCCTCAAGTTTGTGTCTCTTTCACATGTTAGCCTTCCCCTAGAGCATAAGCCATTTTTAATCCAAGAATATTCAATGATGACTTTTAGAGCTTAATTGTTACTGCCCCCAGCTTGTCTAGCCATTGTTACAACATGTTCTAGTATCTTGCACTATTGCAACACCTGCAACTTTGCTACTTGACATTCATGCATGAATTTATCTGTCAGAAAGACTTTTGATACAAAGAACTCTATATACATGAATCCATCGACGTCATCTTACTTGTCTATGTCAGTGACCAAGTCAAACCATTGACTCTGATATCAATTTTTTGAAAAATCGAAGAGAGTAAATACGAGAGAGATTTTCCGCAATAGGTCACCAAACAAATTATATAAGTGAACTTGACACTATCATCTTAACACTCCCATGCTTATTTTTGAATAAAAAAGCTGTAGGCGGATTCTAGAATAATTTTAATAGCATAAGAGATAGGCAAAACCAAAACATAGTTTTAGTTCACAAACTAAACAGGATCTAGACTTGTATGTGAGCCCCTCATTTCCAAAATCCAACCCCATCCTCTATTAGCTGTCCCAATCATAGAAGTAACACAATGCATAATATTAATTTAAAGCATAACAAACTATATATGTTCAAGAGCCAACCACTAATGTAAAGTGTGCTAAGCCAGTTCGTATACATACGCAGTAGGGTTAGCTACGTTAGAGCCTAACAGAACGGAATATTGAATGGCTGGTTCTGGAATTTGATCAATTACAATGTAATTCGGTAAAATTTGTTTTAAAACTTCATAGAAAATATCTTTTTTTCTATGCTCATTCAACCCTGCTCTTAGACATTAACTTATTTATAAGTAAAAATCAGAATGCAGGGGAGAGTGAATATGAAACGGCTTACCAGTAGGAAGAGGACTTCTAAGAACACCTGAGAAGTGTAATGTACAACAAGAATACAGTCTCGTGAGAATCAATTTTCAATTTCCCATGAATTTAGATAGCGAACTAGTAATTATTATAATTTCGAAAACAAAAGTGGTCAGAAGATCAACATGTCCTCACTTATACAAACTCAATCGATGGCACAAAAAAACAAAATTCCTGTTCAATTTCCATTCCATGTCTGGAGCAAAAGTACTTCCACAACAGCAATGGGAACAAAATAGCGTGCATAATGCAAATTGGTATTAATGACTGCTACAATTTTGTAATCTGCAGCATATAACAAAGCTTTGGAGGATGCTATTGCTGTTCTTATCCAAATTGCAATTAATGCCTATTGATTCTCGGGATTGTAATTTCTTTTTGCTTATATAGTACCTTTTTGTGTTGAGAATTTCTTCCTCCCATTAATAACAACAAGTTTGGTTGTTGACAATTTGGCAACTCTGATTTTAATATATGATAACATATTCTGATCCACGTGAGTTAAGGGTGAAAGATTAGTTAAAATAGTAATAGGATTTGGTGCTATGTTTTATTCAAATTCAGCTGAAAAGTTCATGATTTGACATTTTGTTGTTAGGTCAAATCCAATATTGTTCTAGAGGATTCTAGTAGTTTCGGTGATGTCTTATATGTTTTACAACTTCTGTTTTTATTTTATATTTTCGCTTCTCTGAACTGTCTTGGTTTTTAACTCAAACCAGATTATTTCTTTTATATTTCTAAGAGAAAAATTTCTTATCTGCTCGTTATAGACAATGGTTATGATATCTATATGTGAATAATAAATTCAGTTAGCACTGCTGATTTTGTATGCTCTTTTTCCAATCTACTCTGATGTCTTATCAATAAATATTCTGGAAATGGCTATCACATAGACGCCAAGCACTTTAATTGCATAATTCTAACATCATGTTTTAGAGCTGACTCTTTTTGTTATATTTTTCCCAGTGCAAGTAAAACTCTGGAAAAGAGATGCACTAGAGCAATGTTTTGTTTCCACAAATTAAGAACCATATATGACAGAAAGCTTCTTTTTTTTTTCTTTATTTGGAGCTAAGGATAGTATGACAAAGTTTCTGTAACAATATTATGTATGTAACATGTCGTCAATTGGAATGAAGAATTATGCCTAATCTGATGTTTATGCTTCCAAGTCTCCTATTCAGGATCAAGCTTCAGGCACCAAAGAGAAAAGTGGCGATTTTAAAGATTGTTGTGTCTCTGAACATCAAGCCAGAGACAAATGTGGTGCAGCAGGATGTAACAGACAAGTAAATACACTATATAGAGGACGAGTTGTAAAATGCGCTCTATTTTATATTAAGTTGACATATAAACGATTATAAAAATGAAAGTTTCATTATTCTGATTACGTTCTAAAATTATAGCAGATGTGAAATCTATTTAATTATAATATTATAAATTCTGAGCCAATTGTTAAAATTTTTAATGTGTTGACTGGTTAGTGAAAAGGGATTGTGTGATGAAGACCATTTGTTGGGCAACAACTTTTCCTCAACTACCTTTGGTATGTGTATGAACTATGAACACATTGTTCTATTTTCCATAAGATATATGGGTTCACCTTGTTTCACCGTTCTTGCAGAGGCCTTTAAGGTTTTGTCAACATTGTTCTCATGGTTTGATTAAAAAATAACATTTGTTAGGTAATTAACAACGCAGAGCACGCAGGGCAATTCATTTATATATGAGGTTGAAGACAGGTGTCTTTAATTTTCCACATGTTCTTATTTTCTCTCCTCTTCTTTGCCTTCAACTCACTACTTAATTATAACCCTTACGTTTCTTTTATTTTGAGTCCTTTAATTTCATACTAAAAGCAAATTAAGACAATAATTTAGTACAGTTTTTTTTCCTTAACAATTGACATTTACAAATTCAGCAAACATTGACCTTTACAAGGACTAATTAAGGGACAATAAATACAACAAATTTGAATAAAAAGGTACTTAAAACCTTCAAATCTGCATTTGATTTTTTCACTTTGTGTTGCCGTTGTCTTATGAGCAACAATACATTGGTAGCCTTTTCTCGTGCTAAAAGCAAAGGAAACTGAACTCCAAATCAGATGCAGTTTGAATTTGTCATTTTGAGTAGTCATTGGTATGATGATGACCATTGTGAGCAAAGAAGGGACACAAAATGATGTGTTTGCAAGAGATGCCTTGCTGTCTGGGTAAGGTTTAAATTACTTTCTGAATTTTTGAATTAATTTGTTAATTGTAATTATTTGGCTTCATTTTATTATACCCAATTGTACGTAGAATCAAAGGAAAGTCGCTTTTGTTCTACACTACAGTTTTCGTACAAGTTAGCATTTTTTATTGGAGTTCGTTACTTCAATTAGTCACATGTTCTTAATATGTACTTTTAGGCATTAATTAGTATGATACCCGCGTGATTGCATGGGTCCCTTTGATTTTCGCTCATCCAAAATGATCCCGTACATATTAAACGTATTAATAAGATTATATATACTACATTCATCAAAGTAATACACATTCATAAAAAACATATCTTGATTTTTTTCCAGTTAAGTTTGTTCTTATTATTTTTTTTTATAAATATCATAATTAGGACATTTTTTCCTCTGTGAGACTTTGAAGTATCTCTGCATATTTTAATTCTTTAAAGATTAATTCTTAATTTAAAACTTAGTCATAATTAAAGTTTATCACCTTTTGCCAAGCACGTCTTGTGTGAGAAGTTTCTATTTGTTCTATAAGTATTGCAACTAATTTCTACCTCCAAAAGTTAAGTGTTTAATTATTTGTATCTTTTCTTTTTTTTAACTATTTTAATTATAATTTTAATACTATAATAATAATAATGTAATTTTCGTCATTGTAAAAAAATTGAAACCTTTTGCCATTTTCTTTTTATCGACATATTTGAAAGGAAGATAGTAAACCTATGGTGCTGTACGAAAAAAAAATCACTAACAATAGATATTTCTTGTGCAACTCATTAGACATAAGCTAGCCCTCTTGAACAAAGTAACTTTGTAGGAACAATTTTAGTCATACATGCATTAGACGTACCATAAAGAAAAGTGTTTTCCAAGTAATAAGCTACTTTGGCTTTGCAGCACCCACCTGGCCTCCTCAACTACCTTTTCTAGCTTAGAGAGGGAAAAGGAGAGAGAGACTGAACTTTGTTTTGATATGGGCCAAACTTGGGGTGATTGCAACATTCCTAGCAAGAACCCTACTTTTGTTTGTTAGTACACTTTAAAGGAATAACTAGTTGCCTGCCTTTGCCTATTGTCTTATTTGTTGGTGACCCTTGTCATTGTCAACAATATAGTTTGGATAAATAAATGCTTATTCCTTCATGAATGCATTCTAATTAAAATATGATGGTGGGGGCAAAATAGGTTTGGGATTGGAATCGAAGAGATGATATGCTTGCATATTGATATGGTCAAGTTGTGACTTTGACTTATCTTTACGTTCACATCATATATCATTCCCCCCTATATAGGGATATATGTACAGTTTTAACAAAATCAAGTTTAAATCATGAGCATCATTATCAAAATTAGTTTTGTTAGCACGGTTAGTTTGACAAATTCGAATGCATAATTATATTGTTGTCCTACATTGCTTTTATGTTTCAGAGACTCCAATAATGTGTGGTGGAGCCAAATTTTCAGGTTAATGGTAGTGGGTGTAAAGTATATTAATTGTATGGTATGGAAAGAGAGGAAAAAACACTATTTTATCAATTTGGGTATATATAGGATATTATCAAGGTTTTAATTAAACTGCAGTCTAAAATTAATGCAATAACGGCCATAACATTAAGATTTTTAAGGTTTATAAAATCAGATTTCAACAACAATACTTACCTTACATTTTACTACTTTTTTTTTTACTTAAGATTTTTCAGGACTTTACATTCATGATGACCCACAACTCGACAATTTAAAATCATAGATGTGATAACAATCATATTATTTGCTAACAATCATACATTCCTTTCCTTCCCATGGCATTAGTACCTCTCTCAAACTAAACCTCTTTAACTGCATGTAACTCAAGTACTGATCAACTTTTCAATATATGATTTACAATAGTTAGAATAATAATTACCAAAAAAAAAGGATTAGAGATGTAAGGAATGAAGATCTGAAAGTGTGACACCCATGGTTTATTACAGTTCATCAGTATGACAAATCTGGCTTTTATTGTGTTCTTTTCTTTCCATACCTACATTATTATACACCCACTGACACTTTACCTGAAAATTTGGCTCCACCACGTTAGAATCTCTGAAACATAAAATGAAAGCAATGCAGGATAATAATAAGACCATGCATATCGAATTTGCCAAACTAACAATGACAATAAACTTTTCGTAATGGTGCTTATGGTTTAAACTTGATTAATTTCGTTTGTAATCTCTTCAGTCCCATACATCTTAATCTTTTAGATGGTTCAATAGGAGTTTTGTTATAGTAACTACATTTATCTTGCTATATGACGAAGTAATCTCTGTCCTAAAGTTTATAGCAATGCGTCAAAGTGAAACTGGCAGAAAACAAGTATTGGCTTCAACCAAATCCTACTTATCCTCTTTTTATTACTTCCTAATTAACTTTCAATATAGTATTATTGAGGTAAATGCACCTAAAATAGCAACGAAACACAATTGATTAGAAGTTTTCCAAATGAATTGTCATGAAGAAAATCATAAAAAGCATCCAGATCTAGAGCAAAAGTTTAAGTTGACACACAAAATAAGGTTTTAAAACAAAAACAAGTTATAGACAAAATAGTCTTAAAAACATCTCCTTCAACCTTACCTTTGCAGTTGAAGTTTCATACCTATAGTGTCTCATGCTAGCCGATAGTCATCTTATCTTCATATATTCAAACAAAATAAAAATTTCTATTTTAACTTTTTTCCTATTATTTGATATCAGAACAATTATATCTAAGCAAAATTGAGCATAAGTTGTTTGAAATTAGAATATAGTAACTTTAGAGCATGATTTGACAATGCATATTAAAAAGTATTTTTTCATACATAAATTTCAAATTTAAATTTTGGAAATTATTTTTTCTTAGTTTCAGAATTTAAACTCTGCAACAATGAAACTACACTCATCAATATTTAGGGTATTATCGGAAATTAAAAAATTGAAGCGAGGTGTGAAATAACAAAAAACAATGGCCTTATGTAAATCAAACAAAACTCCATCATTTGAGACCCAATTAACGGGCAGAATATCTAACCGAAATTATAAAAAAAAAATGCAAGCATGAGCCATATGAGGGATGTGTTTGGAACACCCATCATTTTTGTTGGTACACCCAACAGTTTTTCAAAATATCAAAAATACCAAAAATACCCACCAAAATGTTCTTATGGGTATTTTTGATTATAAACAGCAAATTAGTTTTTTCATTTCTACAACATCTTTCTTTTTTGGGAAATCGCACTCCCTTTGTGTAACTTTCTTCCGTTAGTATTCTTTTGTAAGTATTTGTAATCGCCGGTGATGTACACGTGTTGTTTACAGATATACAGTGAAATTCAGTGATTTTTTGTTGTCGGAGAAGAAGAGGTGCAAATTTTTTTTCAAAACATACAGATTGACAATCCGTATGATTCATACAGATTGACAATTCGTATGATTCATATGAATCTGTACAAACCATACAGATTGTCAATTCTTATGAACCATACGGATTGCCAATCCGTATGTTTTGAACTTTTTAAAATTATAATTTATTTAGAATTTTTTATACATTTAATTTATTTACAAAATCTGTTAATTAAACAAATTTGACTGAATGTTGTATTTAGATATTTATTATAATAATTAATAGTTAAACAAATTTAGTATTTATTTGAATGATGTATTTGAATGTGTATTACAATGATTGAAAATTAAACAAATATAATATTTAATTGAATGATGTATTTAGATATTTATTACTGATAATTAAACAAATTTTTTATTTTTTTACATATGTAAATTTTTATTAAACTTATGATTTTTATTTAGAAATTATATATATAAAAAATTAATTATTAGATAAAATTAATTGTCACAAAATTCATTATGTAAATTTACATGTACATTACATATATATTAGAAATTTTAATATTATATATAATGACATTAATTATTTTATAACATAATTGGTTTATTAGTTCAGTTGATTAAAACATTGTGCTAATAATGCGAAAATAATAGATTCGATTCTTACTTGAACCATTAATTTGTAAAACATATTTTTTAAAAAATTCATATCAATTTTACAAAAAGGCCAAACTGGAATTTCACATGTTATACTTTCTGGAAAGATTTTTTTGAAATACACTTAACTTCCTTTTTTTTTTTTTTTGTATTTCCAAGATGACCTTTTTGGAAAGGCGGTTCTAGAAAAACAAAAACATATTTTTGAAAAGGCTTTTTTGGAAATATAGAAAAGTGTATTCCAGAAGAACAAAAATAACTTTCAGAAAGGTCTTTCTTGAATACATTAATTTTTTTTTTATATTTCAAGAAAGGTTTTTCCTAAATTATATTTTTGTACATTTGAAAAGGCCTTTCCACAAATATAAAAAAATTAGTGTTATGAAAAGGCATTTCCAGAATATGTTTTTATATTTCTGAAAAGGCTCTTCAGGAATTATGTTTTATAGACCTTTGCAGAATTATGTTTTTATACTTTTGGAAAGGCTTCTATGAAAGAATAAAAAATTGTATATTCTTGGAACTTTTATTTTGTTCCTAACTTCGTCGGTGGCTTTGTGCTTTCTTTTCTGCATTAGGCTGGTTTGGTGGTGGTGTAAGGAGGTTGCAACAATGGCGTTTGGGTTGACAATCGACAGTGGTTTCGGTGGAGGCTTGGCTTGCTTGGGAGAGACAGGGTATTTGTGTCCATTCGGGTCCTTTGGAGGTGCAAGGAGCAAAAAAGGGAGGTGCAAGAAGAAAAAAGGGAGATCCAGAAAGTAAAATCCAAGTTATTGTTGTTAGGGATCTACTGAAAGATGGGTACTGGGTAGCCTTTACCGGATGTGTTAACCAGATTTGAGAATTGTTTCCGTCCTTGTCAAGAGAGATGAAAATCATCTCTTCTTTTCACCTTTTCACTAAAATCTACTCAGTTATGCAAATAGCTTTTTGGAGAATCATTTTAAGAGGACCTTATTCGAGTGTCTCTTGAACAGTTGTTCACCCTTATTTATAAGGGTTGTCGTCAATTCAATCCTTACTTTCACATGATGGATCTCATCACGAGTATGCTGGTTAGGAACCAAACTAAAATTTTTTGTTTATGGGCTTTGCCCCTTCTTGAAACCAGAAAAAGAAAGAAAGAAGTAACTTTTTACGTCTGCTGTTAGAGATTCCACATGTTACAAACCGATTTTGTATAATTAAATTAGAATCAAATTCACATTTTAAGATAATATTAGAACTTATTCTAGTAAGTCTTGTTGGGCTACACATCAGGTTGTTATTGAACTACTTGTATATATCAAATCTTGCAAATTTCATGCTCGAGAAATTTTAATGTGTTTTATAGTAATGATACCAAAATAATATATATAAGTGGATGACATTTGTCACATTATAATCCAGTTTTATATGATTGAGAGATTTATACCCACATTCTAACACATCATTTTTTTTATTTTGTTATTCACACTCCCTTATTTTTTTTTTCAATAATGCTCTTTATTAATAATCATAGTTTTGTTGTTTCAAAATTTAATCTTTAAAAGTCTATCTATATGCTTCAGAATTAAACATTTGAAAGTCAATTCCACATTTCAGGATTAAATTTCTAAAAGTCTATTTGTATATTAAGATGAAAGTCTCTCTTCTAATTTAGATGAAAGTGAAACTAAAATTTTACAATTTTCAAAATATTCCAAACAATAGTAGAGTAAGATGTTAAAGAGAGTGTTTTAGATACATTATTACTAACATTTTAATTTTTTTGTCTTACATCTGAGATCACGGTCATCTTTTGACTCAGAGAGTCAAAGACTAATTTTGCTTATAATGTGGTTGTCAGTGACCAAAGATAACTTTTACGCACAATGAAAATCAAATATTCATTTTCTTGTTAAATATATTATTTTTCACATGTGAACACAACTATCATTTCTATTAATTTTAATTGTGTAGCTTACATAATTCCAAAATTTAAAATCAAAAGGTTTTATGCATATAATTTTTAGAATTTAAATTATGAAACTCACTTCATTTTTAACATAATTCTGAAGTAATGATACTACACTCACTTGTAAGAGCGATATTATTGGAAAAAAATAAAATAAAAATTTAGTGGGTGTAGTAAAATTGAGGTGCTAAAAAGAAATTCTAGAAGAAATGCAAAAAAAAAAATGCCATGACATCCAATCACTTTACTTTAAAATTGATTTTAATCAAAATTATTATTTTAAAAATCAATTTTATTCTAATTTTTATAAATACTCATTCAAATACTTATTCGTGCATCTTGTAGCTCCAAAGATTTTTCAGGAAGCATCAACATTATTGCGGAGTTATTAACATCTTTCTGCAACACACAATATTCTTTTAGCCGAGCCGAGATGAACGATGGGATACTCAAATTGCAATTAATATTTTTTCAGGAAAAATATGATTGGTTTGGACCTGTTTCAATTAACAATTGATTAATAACATCATGGAATATTGCTTGATTATGACAATTAGTTCAATTATATTGCTCCTATACCCACTAGGGTTGATCAGAAAATAAGCTAATAAATGTATTGACTTCTCCTTTTTCAATACGATACAATGTTTATGGTTGGAAGGACCACCTCTTGAGGTGTGCCAGTTATTAGTTTTTATTGTTAGAAAATAGAATTCTCGTTTTTCCTTTTAAAAAAATTATGTATTTCATTTTAAAAATACTATAATATATAATATATAAGTTATATCAAATTAAAAATATTACTTAATAGGTCTTTACCTAAAAATATTAATTAATATGTCACACTTACATCCAACGAAGAAAATATAAAAGTAAATTTGTCGATGTGCTTTGCACACATGAAAAATAAAATTATTAGAGATATTTATAAAGATAGTACAATATAATGAATTAATGATTGTTTGTTAGTCCATGAAAAAATAGAGGGGAGCTTGAAGACCGATAACTACATTATAGGAAATTAGTAAAAAGAATCTCTCAACGAATAATATAGTTGAGAATTTGATTTATATTTGAGTCTTATAACAATAGAATACGAATATTGTAGATGTTATTGTTATATAATAATGATGTATATATAATAATTAGATAAATTATAGTTTTTATTATATTCATACTGATTGTATATATGAGTATGAAATATTGATATTTTTGTATTGTAATATAAATATGATATTTTAAATAAATGTGGGATATACATTATATTTTTTTGTAAATTTTTACATGTATTGAAATATATTAGTACTTTCAAATAATGACAAAATAATATTTCCTTCTTTTATGTTTTCTAACTCTTTTGATGGGTTAAAAAATTAAGCACACAAACACATCAAATTTAAAAAGTAAAATGATTGCATATACTTTGAAATTATTAGTCTTTGTAGAAATTTTATATAAAGACAAATTAAGCTTCCATTTTCTGTGCTTTAGCAAAATGACACATAATATTTATTGGTCTTAATTCTAAGTAGACTTTTCTTAGTATGATATCAATCCTAGAAAGTTTTAGAAATATTCTAACGTGCAACTTACGTATGTTTTGGAAGAGAGGAAAGAAAATGAAAAAGGGTAAAAAAGGTTTAAAATTTGAATTTAAAAAATTAGAAGGAAGGAAAATTTAATTGGCCGAAAGTAACACACATTTCCATCACTCCCCTTTTTTATTTTTCTTCTTTTATACACCTTACACCTATTTTATCTTTGAGGAAGACTAACAATACTCTTTTCTGTTATTTATTAAAATTTATAAAAAAATCACAAATTTTAATTAATGGTTTCACATCAAAATTAAGAAATATATATAATCATTAAATAAAAAATAGAACTCACCAATTTAAATTTATAATTTTTAATAATTTTTAGTCAATAATATACAACATTAAAAAAAGATTTTTTTTTCTTTATAACCAACAAAAGAGTACTAGACACTGTCACTAACGATATTTCTCTTTTATATTTCCACCGGCGCAATCACTTTACCACTGAAACCACAATTTTCTCTTATTACATTGGCTAAGTGCATTTTTTTATTTTTCCTTCATATAACCTTTAATTTGGTTCACAATTAAGAGAATATGTCTTCTAGGCTTGAAGAGAGCATACTAAATACTTAGGATTTTTTTGTCATTTCATTTATTCTCTTGAATTAGAAAACATATTAGGACCTTATTTTACTTTAGAGCATGCTAGTAATTTTAAACATTAAGATTTCCCTTATTTTTCTAAAATACTTTTTTTTATCAATTTTTTTAATTTAAATATATTTTTAGGTCCTTTAAATTTGGATTATCTTTGTTTTTTTCCTCCAAACTTAATTTTTCATTTTTTAGTTCCTCAATTTTGAAGAATGTTTTTTAAACCCTCTTGACTGATTTTTGACGATTTAAATGCATAACTTGTGGCATTTTTTGTAGGAGGAGGACTAAAAAAACATTTTTTAAAATTAAGGAAATAAAAATAAATTAAAATTTGGGGGATCAACTACAAAAGTAATCTAAATTTGATGGACCAAAAGTATATTTAAACAATTATTTCAAGAAATTATGAAATTTGATTGAATTAAGACCTAATCTTTGTAAGTTCTTGAAGCAGCCTAATAGGTAGATTTTGATTATAAAATAAGGATTACTTTGAGAAATTTATTATTAACATAAAGCTCCTTATCTTATTTTCCATGATCAATGATCTAATTGTGAGATTTTGATTAGGGATGACAAAATAAGTTTAATCCATTGGATTGACCCATTTGATATGCTAAACAAAGCAATATAAGTTTAAATTTCCAACCTATTGTTAAAATAGGTTCAACCTATATATTTGGTAGGTAAAGGGGCAGTTATGTTGGATCAATGTGTCGGGTCAACTTTTCTTTTTATTTTTTTTCTTGTATTTGTTGTAACTCATCCAAACTTACTTGTTGAGGAGGATGGTTGTTTTGTTCTTTTTGGTTTTTCTTCACATTGTGTGGTTGCTTTGTTTCCTTTCATTTCTCTTTCATGAGTTTTAAGAGGGTGATCTGAATGGGGGGAAAGATGGATTAAGGTGTGATTTTGATGTGGATCTGGGCTGATTATTGTGGGAGAAAAATTAATGACAGAAATAGTGATAATTTTACATTGGTTGTTTCATAATTGATATAGAAAGACACTTTTTATGTTGGTTACAAAACAATTGATGTAAAAAAGAAAATACATTTTACATAGACAAGATTTACATATTGGTTCTAGAATTGATTTAAAAAGCTCATTTTACCTGATGCAAAATATCTCCCCACCATTGGTGAATTTAAAAACATGTGCAAAGACTTTTTTATTTCTTGGGGACCGGTGCAAAGACTTGAAATTGCTAGTCTATACAAAACATTCATGTAAAGACAAATTAGTCATGCAATTTTTGTACTTTGGCAAAATAACACATCATATTTCTTGGTGGGCTTAAATAAATTTTTTTTTTATATTTTAGTCCTTGTAATTTTAATACTTGATTTTAGTCCTTACTATCAACATTTACGGATTATGTAATAATGTTGTTGGTTGTCCATTGACTCGTCACGTTACTAATGAGAATTTGATAGACTGTCATGTGTAAATTTTGTAGTAATTTGGATCTTCAAATTCTCATGTGTTAAAAATAATTGATAATGCTAGATTAGTTGATGAGAGATTTTAAAAAAATTACACATTATTTATTATTAAGATCTTTGATAGCATGAGAAGTCAATGAATGGTTAATGTAACTACATGTTATGTAGTCAATTAATGTTCTTACTTTGATAATATGGACAGATTTATTTTTTTAATTTTTACTGGGACTAAACATTATTGAAAGGCTAAAACAAAAACACTAATAATTTATAGGAGCCAAAATGTTGTTTAAGCCTTGTTTTTTTTAATTTTACATAGACTTTTCTCAGCATCGTGTGCTCGTTAAAGTGACAAACTCAAATACTTTAATGTGCAGCTCACGTGGTGTAATTTAATGACATTACAAAAATTCCCTTGATAATCTAAAAATAAAATCATAGTTATATTTTTTATTTATTAAAATTTGTAACATCATTTTTTTGTCGAATTATCTGATGAAATTTTAGTTGTTACAACTTGCTGGTACAATATGAAGTAGAGTTTGATGGACCTGTAGTTAATATATGAGATAATTTTATTACACAATTATATAATTATTGATGGACCTGTAGTTAATATATGAGATAATTTTTTCATTCTCGGGAGCACTCCCTATCCAGATTGGGAATCTTTGTTTGTTGCACACTCTTGGACTTGGTGGCAATTTTGATGTGAAATCTAAGGATGCAGAGTGGTTGACAAATCTTTCTTCCTTGACAAAACTTAGGCTAAGTTCACTACACAACCTTTCCTCTTCTCATCACTGGCTACAAATGATCAGCAAGCTTATTCCAAACTTAAGAGAGTTGAGGCTAGTTGGTTGTTCTCTTTCAGATACAAATATTCAATCTCTGTTTTATTCACCTTCCAACTTTTCCACTGCTCTTACCATCCTTGATCTTTCTTCAAATAAGCTCACATCCTCAACATTTCAACTGTTGTCAAACTTTCCTTCTCTTGTTATCCTTGACCTTTCCTATAATAATATGACATCATCAGTCTTTCAAGGTGGTTTCAACTTCAGTTCAAAACTTCAAAATCTTGATTTGCAAAATTGTAGTCTTACGGATGGAAGTTTTCCTATGTCATCTTCTTTCATTATGCGTTCTTCATCTTCTCTTGTTTCCCTTGATCTCTCCTCAAATCTTTTGAAATCATCAACTATATTTTACTGGCTCTTTAACTCCACCACCAATCTTCATAACCTTTTACTTAATAATAACATGTTAGAAGGTCCCATTCCAGATGGATTTGGGAAAGTAATGAACTCTCTTGAAGTTCTTGAGCTCTACGGTAACAAACTGCAAGGCAAGATTCCATCTTTCTTTGGTAACATGTGTGCATTGCAGAGTTTATACCTCTCAAATAACAAGTTGAACGGGGAATTCTCTAGCTTCTTCCGAAATTCTTCATGGTGCAACAGACACATATTTAGGATGTTGCGTTTATCTTATAACCGGTTGACTGGCATGTTACCTAAAAGCATTGGATTGCTATCAGAGTTGGAGTATCTTAACTTGGCTGGGAATTCTTTGGAGGGTGACGTCACTGAATCCCATCTTTCTAATTTTTCCAAATTAAAATACTTGCGCCTATCAGAGTTGTCTCTGAAATTTGTCCCGAGTTGGGTTCCTCCATTCCAATTAATACAGTTGGGACTCCGTTCTTGCGAGTTGGGCCCCACTTTTCCTAGTTGGCTCAAGACTCAAAGTTCGTTGTATGAGCTTGATATTTCTGATAACGGGATTAATGACTCTGTACCAGACTGGTTTTGGAATAAGTTGCAAAATATGATATTATTAAATATGTCTCACAATTATCTCATTAGTGCAATTCCTAATATATCATTGAAGCTTCCTAACAGACCGTCTATACTTCTGAATTCCAATCAGTTTGAGGGTAAAATTCCGTCATTTTTACTACAAGCTTCCGAGCTGATGCTCTCTGAAAATAATTTTTCAGATTTGTTTTCATTCTTATGTGACCAAGGCACAGCTTCAAATTTGGGCACTTTAGATGTGTCACACAATCAAATAAAGCGGCAACTGCCAGATTGTTGGAAATCAGTAAAGCAATTACTGTTCCTTGATTTAAGCAGCAATAAATTGTCAGGGAAGATTCCTATGTCCATGGGCGCCCTTGTTAATATGGAAGCCTTGGTTTTACGAAACAATAGTTTGATGGGTGAGTTGCCTTCTTCTTTGAAGAATTGCAGCAGTTTATTTATGCTGGACCTGAGTGAAAATATGTTGTCGGGTCCAATACCATCATGGATTGGAGAAAGTATGCATCAATTGATAATCCTGAACATGCGAGGAAATCACCTCTCCGGAAATCTACCCATTCATCTCTGTTATTTGAAGCGTATTCAATTGTTGGATCTTTCAAGGAATAACTTGTCAAGAGGAATTCCAACATGCTTAAAGAATTGGACTGCAATGTCTGAACTGAGCATCAACTCAAGTGACACTCTGTCTCATATATATTGGAATAATAACACTTACTTTGAAATTTATGGTCTTTACTCATTCGGAGGTTATACGCTTGACATAACATGGATGTGGAAAGGTGTGGAACGGGGGTTCAAGAATCCAGAGTTAGAGCTCAAGAGCATTGATCTTTCTAGTAACAATTTAATGGGTGAAATACCAAAGGAGGTAGGATATTTGCTTGGGTTAGTTTCTTTGAATCTATCAAGAAACAATTTGAGTGGAGAAATTCCTTCTCAGATTGGGAATTTAAGTTCCCTTGAATCAGTTGACTTGTCAAGAAATCACATCTCTGGGAGAATTCCTTCTTCTCTTTCTGAAATTGATTATTTGGGAAAATTAGACTTGTCACACAACTCTCTTTCTGGAAGAATCCCATCAGGAAGACATTTTGAAACCTTTGAAGCCTCTAGTTTTGAAGGAAACATTGATCTTTGTGGCGAACAACTTAACAAAACTTGTCCTGGGGATGGAGATCAGACAACAGCAGAGCATCAAGAACCACCAGTCAAAGGTGATGATTCAGTTTTCTATGAGGGATTATACATGAGCTTGGGGATTGGATACTTCACTGGATTTTGGGGCTTATTAGGGCCATTACTACTGTGGCGTCCTTGGAGAATTGCCTACATCAGATTTCTGAACAGGTTAACAGACTATGTATATGTATGGTTATGGTGAATGTGGTGGGAAGTTTTGCTGAACGCTCCAAGGCAAAAAGGTATGTTCTAGATTTATTTTTCAATTTCATGGTTTATGTTCTGACTTTGTTTTATTTTACATATATCAAGAAATTGCTTCACTGATCAAAAAGAGCAATATGTATTTCACTTAGAGGAGGCCAAGAATAATAATAATAATTTAATCTAATTAATATTTAACTTGTAATTTTTTTATAAAGAAAAAATATACAACTATATTAAGCATAAAACCATTACTATCTAATTAATTTTATCATTTATATGAAAATAAATAAATACATTTTTTTATTCCTAATTATTAGAAACATAAACTCTTTCAAATATATTAATTATACATTCATAGAAGAAACAAATACATGCATTTCTTTAAAATGATTTTCCATAATTATAAATGTACACCTACACATTACAAATACTTTATTATTATCTTTAATTTCTTTTTATCTCACTTTTTACTATTACATTATCACATTATATTACCTATTATACATAAACTTCTCTTTCTTTTTTCTTTTTATCTCGCTAAGTTTCAATTAAGATGACATGTATTATTTTTCAATATTTATTTCCATAAATTTTTAGGGGACCGTAATTCTTTTAACATGGTATTTTAAATACACTTTGTGAAAAACATGGGGGCCATGGTCCCTGCATGTATACTTCAATTTTCAATTTTATATGAAAAAATATAATTCTGTTTATATCTTGTAATTATTCCACCACATTAATTGTTGTGCAAAAAAATGCTGATTGTTGCAGATGTGCTGCACGCTTCTGATCAGAGAAGAAACCATTGTTGGCAGCTACAAATGCGAGATAATTCTTTAGTATAGGAGTTTACAATGTTTTGTATTTAAGTAATGAACTGCAAAATCTTGTTTCCAGAAACTTAGTATGCTATTGTTGTATTTATTGTATAATATATTTGTAATGCTGTTTGTTTTTCATTATTGTGCTTAGATCTGTGATATCTAAAATTTCACCACTTCATATTCATCTTCAACAATGCTTTCTACTATATTCTCCTAGTGCAGCTATACTTAACTGTGAATCAAATTTGTGCATGAGAAGAAGAATGCAAGATACCCTATTTGTTCCTAGTTACTACCAGTGTATTTGCATCCTTGTGTTAGACCCCTTCTGTACATGCACTTTTGCTTTGCCAAAAGTAGCAAGTAGAGCATTAAAAATTGCATCAAGCTAGTGTTAGGTTGCTGGACTTATCAAATTTTATCTATTTATCTCAATTATCACGAAAATAGAAAAGAGTATATCTGTAAATGAAATTCACACAATGAATGCTAATTTGAAATTCTCTCTCTTCCGTTGCACCAATATGAGAGTGCCAATTAGATCCCATCATCTAGTCCTTATTTTCGTAAGAAAAGGGAAAGGATCATAGGCAGTCTAAAACACAACTTCATTTCATGCAGTTTTGCCATTTCTTTTGCAATTTTCATTTTTTTATTTGTATTCTGCCATTTAAATTGATACACTTTTCTAAATGTTGTAAACTATCAAACTTCTAGTTTTATAAGAAGTCTGTCTGCAATAAATGGTATCATTAGTACTTAGTACATATTCTCACTGCTATCACTGAAAATATCTGTTGGAGACTACCTTTTCAAGAGAGGAGTGGACCACGTATGGTTCATCATGGGCTTAGCCTGTCTAATCATGATCATGATTCGTTGAAGGTTCACCACAAGTATTTACAATAAATCTATTGCAATACTAATTTTTCTTTTTTCTGCAGCTTTAGGCGAAGTCTCCCTAATTTAGGAATAAATGTCTTAATTCTAATCACTAGTTAGCAATTACTCTATCATCACCATCCATCTTATATCTCTTGTATCCTCTATTCTCTTTCGTTTTATTTAAAGAGATTCTCAATCCTAAAATAGTGTTCTCCGTCTCTAGTCTTCATGTTTTTCTCTATATTCAATGAGATTTCGGGTAAAGCCAGATGAATACATTTATAAACTAAATGTCAATGTTGGTAGTCCCTAATTTAGGAGATCGTGGTGATTTCGAGGTTGTTATTTATGTGACCACATGGAGGAATTGATGGTGGTATACGCAGCAATATTTGTTTCCTAGACAGTAGACACTATCCTCACCTACTGGAGGCTATGGATATTAAGGAATCCTTTGACAGAGTAAGTATTTCACCAAGACCAAGACTCTATGTGACTCTATTAAGGAATAAATGACATTAAATGTATATTTTCTAGTGTTATATAAAGGGTTCGACAAGCTAGATTGAGAGAAATTCAGAATCTGACTTGCTACGCTCATTCTCCTCATGCTATTTCATTGATCAAGGGTCCTATCATCTTGACTCATCGGTATGCTTCTCTCATTTAAAATATTCAGAATATGTCTTTACCTAAAAATATTAATTAATATGTGACACTTACACTCAACTAAGAATAGTAAATTTGTCGAAGTGCTTTGCACACTTGAAAAATAAAATTATTAGAGACATTTATAAAGACATGACAATATAATGAATTAATCGTTGTTTGTTAGTCCCTGATAAAATTGAGTGGAGCTTCGAGACCAATAAGTATATTACAGGAAATTAGTTAAAAGAATCTCTCAATAAATAATATAGTTGAGAATTTGATTTTTATTTGAATCTAATAGTAATAGATTATGAATATTGTAAATGTTATTGTTATATAGTAATGATATATATAATAATATTTAGACAAATTATAGTGTTTATTATATTCATACTGATTGTATGAGTATGAAATAGTGATATTTTTGTATTATAATATAAAGATTATATTTTAAATAAATAGCGTATAAACTATAGTTTTTTAAAAATTTTCACATGTATTGAAATATATTAGTACTTTTAAATAATGATAAAAAAAGATGATATTTTTTTCTTTTTTGTTTTCTAACTCCTTTAATGGGTTAGAAAATTAAACACACAATCACATCCAAATTTAAAAGTAAAACGATTGTATAGACTTTAAAATTATTAGTCTTTGTGGAAATTTTATATCAAGACAAATGAATTAAGCTTGCATTTTCTGCGCTTTAGCCAAATGACAAATGATATTTATTCATCTTAGTTCTTAGTAGACTTTTCACATAATGATATCAACCCTAGAAAGACTTGGAAATACTCTAACCTGCAAGGACTTTTTTATTTATTGGGGACAAGTGCAAAGATTGTGCAAAAACATTAGTGTAAAGATAAATTAGTATTGCATTCCTCGTACTTCGACAAAATAACATATCATATTTTTGGTGGGTTTAAATAATTGTTTTTTGTATATTTTAGTGCTTGTAATTTTAATATATAAAGATTTTTTTTTATATATTTTAGTGCTTGTAATTTTAATATTTGAATTTGTTGTTTGCTATCAACTATCAATAGGTTACTGATTATGTAAGAGTGATGTTGGTAGTTCATTGTCCTCTCGACAATATCAATAGTTTGACATGCTATTATATGTAAATTTTTTGGTAAATTGAATTATTATATTTTCATATGTTTAAAATAATTGATGATGTTAGATTAACTGATGAGAAATTTAAAAAAATATAATTTACTAAAAATAATTACATATTATTTATTGTTAAAATCTTTATAAGTTAATTAACGGTTAATGTAATTCCATGTTATTTTTGAATTTATTATTCCACAATAGGTCATCAAACAAATTACATAAATAAACTTGATATCATATCTTAGAATTCCAACACTTATTTTTGAGTAAAAAAACTGTAGGTGAATTCTAGAATAATTTTAATAGCATAAGAGATAGGAAAAACCAAAACAAAGTTTTAGTTCACAAACTAAACAGGTTCTAGACTTGAATGTGAGCCCCTTTTTTATGCTCATTCAGCCCTGCTCTTAGACATTAACTTATTTATAAGTAAAAATCAGAATGCAGGGGAGAGTGAATATGATAAGGCTTAGCAGTAGGAAGAGGACTTCTAAGAACACCTGAGAAGTGTAATGTACAACAAAAATACAGTTTCGTGGGAATCAATTTTCAATTTCCCATGAATTTAGATAGCGAACTAGTAATTATTATAATTTCAAAAACAAAATTGGTCAGAAGATCAACATGTCCTCACTTATACAAACTCAATCGATGGCACAAAAAAACAAAATTCCTGATCAATTTTCATTCCATGTCTGGAGCAAAAGTACTTCCACAACAGCAATGGGAACGAAATAGCGTGCATAATGCAAAATGGTATTAATGACTGGTACAATTTTGTAATATGCAGCACATAACAAAGGTTTGGAGGATGCTATTGCTGTTCTTATCAAAATAGCAATGCCTAGCTATTGATTCTCGGGATTGTAATTTATTTTTGCTTATTTAGTACCTTTATGTGTTGAGAATTTCTTCCTCTCAATAATAGGGCAAAAGTTTACATTGTGTTGAGAATTTCTTCCTCACAATAATAACAAGATTGATTGTTGACAATTTGGCAACTCTTATTTTAATCTATGATAACATATTCTGATCCACGTGAGTTAAGGGAGAAAAATTAATTAAAATTTAGGTGTGCTCTATAGTAATAGGATTTGGTGCTCTGTTTTATTCAAATTCAGCTGAAAAGTTCATGATGTGACATTTTGTTGTTAGGTCCAATCAAATATTGTTCTAGAGGGTTCTAGTAGTTTCGGTGATGTCTTATATGTTTTACAACTTCTGTTTTTATTTTATATTTTCGCTTCTCTGAACTTGTCTTGGTTTTTAACTCAAACGAGATGATTTCTTTATATTTAAAAGAGAAAAAAATTCTTATCTGCTCAGTTACAGACAATGGTTATGATATCTACATGTGAATAATAAATTCAGTTATCAAGATGATTTTGTATGCTCTTTTTCCAATCTACTCTGCATGTCTTATCAATAAATATTCTGCACTTTAATTGCATAATTTTAACATCATGTTTTAGAGCTGATTCTTTTTGTTATATTTTTCCCAGTGCAAGTAAACCTCCCGGAAAGAGCAATAGAGCAATATTTTGTTTCCACAAAATAAGAACCATATATGACAGAAAGCTTTTTTTTTTTCTTAATTTATTTGGAGCTAAGGATAGTATAACAAAAGTTTCTGTAACAATATGTGTAAAATTCATAAGCTCTTTGATATTAGACCTTAAAAATGGTTGGATAAGAAATAAAATGAAGTGAAGATAGCTGGATGTTAGACCAACTTCATTTAAATTTTGCAGGCTTAAATAAGTAGTCGGAACATACTAGCCTGATCAACAAACATTATTTTGATATCTCGCATTCTTGAAAAGAGATTATACAATAAAAAGACAATCAAAATCAATAGGTTTTTCCAAACACTTATTTTGCATTGCATAGCAAACATCAATACTACATAGTACATATCGTACACCTTCAGCTATTCATGAAGCTTTCATCCCGGATTGAAATTTTGAAGCTAATACGCCATAAACTGCAAATGGCACTTGGAATTACGTACCTACTAGCCTTTGAACCACATATGGCACTTGGCCATGTTCACTTCCACCATTAGAAGTATATAGTCTGTGAGTCTGTTCAAGAATCTCAGGTAAGCAATTCTCCATGGTTGCCAAAGTAGTATTGGCCCTAATAAGCCCCAAAAGCCTGCGAAGAATCCTAGGCCCAAGCTCATATATAATGCTCCATAGAATATTGAATCTTCATCTTCACCATCAACTGCTTCTCCTTCAGGCGTCCCTATTGGCTTATCTCCAGGACAACTTTTGTTAAGTTGTTGACCACAAAGATTCGTATTTCCTTCAAAACTAGAGCCATCAAAGGTTAGCAACTGTCTTCCCCAAGGGATTCTTCCATTTAGATCGTTGTTTGATAAGTCTAAGACAGCAAGACGGTCAATTTTGGAAAGAGTAGATGGAATTTTTCCTGAGATATGATTTCTTGATAAGTCAAGAAATTCTAACGAATTTAAATTCCCAATCTCAGAAGGAATTTGTCCATGTAAGTTGTTTCTTGATAAATTCAAAGATACCAATCCAAGTAAATATCCAAGCTCTTTTGGTACTTCACCTGTTAAATCATTACTTGAGAGATCAATGCTCTTTAGAAGATTCTCTGGATTCCAATACATATGATCCTGACCTTTCCACATCAATAACACATTAGAGTCATAAATGAGAGGGGAGATTGATGTAGATGATATTCTTCGCCCCATTACAATTTGACTTGTGATTAATCTGCTTTCCATCATCGCAGTATAGTTCCTTAGACAAGTTGGAATTCCTTTTGACAAGTTATTTCTTGAAAGATCCAAGATATGAATTTGCCTCAAATAACAGAAATGAACAGGAACACTTCCATTAAAGTGGTTTACACGCAAGCTCAAGATTTGTAATTGTTGTAAACTTTGTCCAATCCATGACGGTATTGGACCAGACAACAAATTTTCACTCAAGTCTAGTATATCTAAACGAGTGCAGTTCTTCAAGGTGAATGGTAGGTCTCCAATAAAATTGTTGTGTCTTAAGACCAAAGCTTCCAAATTAACAAGTGTACCCATGGACTGTGGAATCTTGCCTGACAATTTATTATTGCTCAGATCAAGAAATTCTAATGTATTTAGATGTTCCCAACAGTTGGGCAGTTGTCCCATTATTCGATTACTTGATAAGTCCAAAGTGTGTAGGTTTGTACTTGCTCTTTTTCCACACAAGAATGTGTTTAAGCCTGAAATCTTATTGTTGGAAAAATCTAATGCATAAGCGTGGGATAAAAAAGCAGGAATTTCACCTTCAAGTTGATTTGAATTTAGAATTATAAGTATATAGTCATCAGTAAGCTTGATCGGTAAATTCGGAATTGTACCTTTGAGAGTGTTGTAAGACATATTCATCAAACTTATAGACTGTAACTTGTTCCAAAACCAGTCTGGCACAAAGTCATCAATCCCAGCATCAGAGATATCTAGAAAGACCAAGTGACTTTGATTTTGGAGCCAACTTGGGAAACTAGGACCCAACTTGCAAGAAGCTAGTCCCAAATAATATAATTGGAAAGGTGGAACCCATGTAGTACCAAGCATTAGAGAAAACGAGTTGTCTGTTAAGTCTAACTCCTCCAATTTGGACAAATTTGTGAGATGCCATTCATTAATATCACCCTCCAAGTAATTATCCTGTAGGCGAAGAGACTCCAACTCATGTAGCAACCCAATGCTTTTAGGTATTTCTCCAGTTAACCGATTATTGGAAAGATGTAATGTCCTCAAAGATGTAAAATTTGAAAGATTAGGTATTGGACCTTCTAACGAGTTATCATTAAGGTTAAGGGTCACAAGAGGAGATGAAGAATTTTGAATGGAAGCAGATAGCACAACACTTTCATCAGTGAGATTACAATCAACTAGACTCAACTCTCTCAAGTTTGTTATAAGCTCACCGATCACTTGTTGCCAGTAACGAGAGGAGCCAAGATTATGCAATGATGTCAGGTCAAGAGTTGTTAAAAAAGAGAGAGAAGATAGCCACTTTGCATCGTTAATTTTAAGATCAAAATTGCCTTCAAGTCTAAGAGTATGAAAGATAGGAAGATTCCCAACCCGGAAAGGTATTGGTCCGGAAAGATTATGTTCTCCAAGACAAAGATATTGCAGTTGTGAGAGGTTTTTAAAGTGATAAGGGATCTCTCCATGAATAGCCACATTATAACTTAGATCTAGATATCGTAAGGCTGTAAGCTTCCCTACTTCAGAAGGGATTTCTCCAAGAAGAGAATTTCCACTCAGATCTAGATGTTGCAAGCTTGTAAGCATCCCTACGTTAGAATGGATTTCTCCACGAAAAGAATTGAAGATTAGATCTCTAAGTGTCGTAAGCTTGTAAGCTTCCCTACTTCAGAAGGGATTTCTCCACGAAGAGAATTTCCACTTAGATCTAGATGTTGTAAGCTTGTAAGCACCCCTACTTCAGAAGGGATTTCTCCACTAAGAGAATTTAGGCTTAGATCTAGATGCTGTAAACTTGTAAGCTTCCCTAGTTGAGAAGGTATTGCTCCATCAAGAGAATTCCATTTAAGATCAAGATACTCCAACTTTGAGAGATTCCCCAATTCATAAGGAATTCTCCCACCAAACCTCGACCATGATAGATCAAGATATTTTAAGTTGGTGAACGAGCCCATAAATTTTGGGATGTAACTCCCTTCAAAATCATTATTGCTAAGATTCAAATATTCAATATTTTGCAAGTCAATCAATGAAGAAATATTGATTAGACCTGACAAACGTTGTGGGTAGTGACCATGAAGATCAAGCATGTAGACGTGACCTGTTTCATTATTGCATTGAAGGCCTTTCCATTTGCAACAATCTCTGTTATTTTCATCATCCCTCCATGTAGAGAGCATGCCAGAGTCATTTACAAGGCCACGTTTGAAGTTGAGGAGGGCTTGTCTCTCACTTTCAATGCATTTCACACGTGAGATCTCCGATGTAGAGTTCAATCCAAGAATGGATATTTCAGTATGCAAAAAGCACACTAACAATGCAAACAAGATTTTGAGAAAGTAACCACCCATTAGGATTTTTCAGATATGAATTATGGTTTACCAGTTGTGCTGTATTGAACACAGAGCAGCAAGATTTAAGTAGTTACTATACTTGTACGGCACAATTTCTACGCCCTTTGTTTTCATTCGCTGTTCCAAGTCTAGAAAGCAAGAAAGTTTCAAAAGGTAGAGTTATTTGAATGAAAAGAAAATTAAAGGAAACTCTTGTCGTCAAAATGAGAAAATGGAATAGAGTTGAATATGAGAAACACAATTACTTCTTTATTATATATTTCTTGGTTTTAAATTAATATATCAAGCAGCAATTAGATCTTAGATGTAAAAAGGATATCGAATTCTAATGGGACTTCAATGTTAGCACAGCTTAATTTCTTCGCCCTTTGTCTTCGTTCGCTTTTCCAAGTCAAAGCAAGCAAGAAAGTTTCAAAGGTAGAGTTGTCAAAATGAGAAAATAGGAATAGAGTTGAAAATGTCAGAAACAAATACTTCTTTATTATGCATTTCTTGGTTTTAAATTAACAAGCTAGTGGGTTTTAGATTTAAAAGTTCTTGAATTATAATGAAACTTTAATGGATAATATATTCATACTAGTATATTAACTATGTTTAAATACTTTATGAAAAAACTTTCTAATAAGAATACTTATGAGAGGAAAAGGCCATTTTTATAAAGATTTAATAATTAAAAAACACATGCTACAGGGATTAAAAAATAAGATCGCATGAAAGAAAATTTTAAAAGAATATTTGGACTAGTTAGGATTTGAAGAAAAATTTAGTATAAAAACTGAAAGTAAATCATTTTATATTCGAGTTAAAATATAACTTCTATTGATTTAAACCTTAAAATTTATTTTTTTTTTATCAAAATGATACATAAAATAAAAAAAAATTCTAATTTCTTCATAAAAAAAAAAACCTTCCATCTACTTATATAACACAACAGTGTTAAGTTTATATGTTACTAATCGTATTAGAGAGGACATGACATCTGCCACATCAATATCATACCCATTTCGTATTTTACTCATCCAGTTTCGATATAGAAATTTTCTTTTTTTTTTAAAAAAATGAAGGTAATTATTTTTTAAAAAGGTAATTATTTAAAACTAATTTTATTTTATTCTTTAAACTAATTTTCTCATTCAGTTTCTATATAGAAATTTTATTTTGCTCATTCCAATAAGTTATTTGTAGGAGTGTTTACCGATCGACTTAACTTGAATTTGATTAAACTTGTTATTCAACCACATGAAAAATTTATGTGTTGGGTTATGGGTCAGATGTGTGTAACGTTTTTTACAAATCCTGCTAAATCAGATCATAAACTGGTTGGGTCGAATTGGATTAATCGGGTGTTAATATTTTTTATTTTGTAAAAATAATTTTTTCAAGCACAATAATTTTCTTTTATCTAAAGTTTTTTAAGTATAGAATAACTAAATGTACTCAAAGAAATCAAATTGTGATAATATTTAACTTACAGAAGTAATGGTTTTACTATCGATCAATACGGTGTTTTTATGTTAAAAAATCATGGTAGTTTAATAAAAATAATTTAATAAACTATATGAGCTAAAAATTAATGTATTTTGTATTTAATAATTAATTTATATATAATAATAAATTTAATTATATGATATGGAACTTGGAGACCAATAAATACATTATAGAAAATTAGTAAAAAGAATCTCTCAACAAATAATATAGATGAAAATTTGATTTTTATTTGAGTCTTATTGTAATAGAATATGAATATTGTAGATGTTATTGCTATATAATAATGCATATATATATATATATATATATATATATATATATATATATCATAATAATTAGATAAATTATAGTTTTTATTATATTCATACTGATTGTATGTGTATAAAATATTGATATTTTTGTATTGTAATATAAATATTATATTTTAAATAAATAGCGTGATATATACATTATAATTTTTTAAAAAAAAATTCACAAGTATCAAAATATATTAGTACAAATAATGACAAAAAATGATATTGTCGTCTCCTATGTTTTCTAACTCTTTTGATGGGTTAGAAAATTAAGCACACAAACACATCAAATTTAAAAGGTAAAACGACTGCATAGACTTTGAAATTGTCAATCTTTGTAGAAATTTTAAATCAAGACAAATTAAGTTTGCATTTTCTGTGTTTTAGCAAAATGACACATGATATTTATTGGTCTTAGTTCTAAGTAGACTTTTGTTAGTATGATATCAATCCTAGAATGATTTAGAAATACTCTAACGTGCAACATAAGTATGTTTTGGAAGAGAGGAAAGAAAATGAAAAAGGGTAAAAAAGGTTTAAAATTTGAATTTAAAAAATTAGAAGGAAAGAAAATTTAATTGAAAGAAAGTAATCACATATTTTCATCACTCTCCTTTTTATTTTTCTTCTTTTATACACCTTACACCTATTTTTATCTTTGAGGAAGACTAACAATACTCTTTTCTGTTATTTATCAAAATTTATAAAAAATCACAAATTTTAGTTAATGATTTCACATAAAAAATTAAGAAATATATATAATCATTAAATAAGAAATAGAACTCGCCAATTTAAATTTATAATTTCTAACAAATTTTAATTACTTTATAACCAAAAAAAAAGTACTAGACAGTGTCACTAACGATATTTCTCTTCTTTTATATTTCCACCGGCGCAATTACTTTGCTACTGAAACCACAACAACTATCACGCCTGTCCCACAATTTTCTCTTATTACATTGACTAAGTGCATCTATATTTTTATTTTTCCTTCATATAACCTTTAATTTGGTTCACAATTAAGAGGATATGTCTTCTAGGCTAGAAGGAGTATACTAAATACTTATTTTGTTGATAACATGGACTGATTTTTTAAAAATTTTTACTGGGACTAAAATAAAAAACATTGAAAGACTAAAAATCATAGTTATATTTTTTATTTATTAAAATTTGTAACATCATTTTTTTGTAACATTATTTAAGAGAAAACTTCCTTATTTTGCTGTCTTCAATAAGTGAACGAGAATTAACAAGTCAGTCATTTAGTCATACTATGTTTTTCGTCGTCATATTTTTTCTTTATTCTAAAAATTTACATTTGAAAAACTTAGTTTGTTTTCTTGTCTTTGAACAAGAATTAACAACTTATTCGTATGGTCATACTATCATCACTGTTCCCTTCCCGATTTTCATTTTACTGAGTTGTTTTATATCAGCAAAAATATAATGAACAATAATTGTTTTGAAAATTAACGTATGCATTTGTGAATTTAAAAACAAGTGCAAAGATTTTTTTATTTTTTGGGACAAGTGCAAAGACTTAAAATTGTTAGTCTACACAAAACATTCATGTAAACACAAATTAATCTTGCATTTCTTGTATTTGGGCAAAATAACACATCATATTTTTTGGTGTGCTTAAATAATTTGATTACACAATTATATAATTATTGATTTTTTTATTATAAATTCTATATTTTTTCCATGAAGAATGGTAAGTTTAAATTGCTTATCACCTGAGTTTAATAAATGAATTTAAAATATATAAGCCTCGTATACGGAGTCTTCCTATTTTAATTTTTAAAATAAAGTTTTTTTTAAGAGAAAATATCCTTATTTTGTTGTCTTCGATAAGTGAACGAGAATTAACACAACTCTATCATTTAGCCATACTATCAGCTATATAAATCCTGCTGCAGGCTCCATCTTTCATACTTCACCATTTAAGAGAAAACTGATCACTGATCTTTGTTTTACTCTTAGTCATTTCATAATGAGTTGTTATTCTCTGAAACTATTTTATGCACTTGTGCTGCTTTTATTGCATGCTGCAGGATCCATTCTTGGATTCAACTACCTTCCCAATAGCGCAGAAATTAAGTGCATTGAGACTGAGAGACAAGCACTCCTCAACTTCAAACATGGCTTCATAGACGACTATGGCATTCTCTCTAATTGGAGGGACGATGACAGAAGCAGAGACTGTTGCAAATGGAAAGGCATTCAATGCAACAATCAAACTGGTCATGTTGAGATGCTTCATCTCCGTGGTGATGATACACAATATTTGTTAGGTGAAATCAATATCTCTTCATTGATTGCCCTTAAAAATATTGAACACTTGGATCTCAGCTACAATAATTTTGAAGGGAGTCATATCCCAGAACTCATGGGCTCGTTCACCAACTTAAGATATCTCAATCTCTCTGATTGTTCATTTGTTGGGAGTATACCTTCTGATCTTGGAAAGCTTACACATTTACTGTCTCTTGATCTAGGTAGCAATTATTATCTCCATGGACAAATCCCTTATCAACTTGGAAACCTTACAGATTTACAATATCTTGATCTAAGTTATAATGATTTACATGGGGAACTCCCTTATCAACTTGGAAATCTCTCACAGTTGAGGTATCTTGATCTTGCGGGGGGGAATTCATTTTCGGGAGCACTCCCTTTCCAGATTGGGAATCTTCCTTTGTTGCACAGTCTTGGACTTGGTGGCAATTTTGATGTGAAATCTAAGGATGCAGAGTGGTTGACTAATCTGTCTTCCTTGACAAGACTTAAGCTAAGTTTACTACACAACCTTTCCTCGTCTCATCACTGGCTACAAATGATCAGCAAGCTTATTCCAAACTTAAGAGAGTTGAGGCTAGTTGATTGTTCTCTTTCAGATACAAATATTCAATCTCTGTTTTATCCACTTTCCAACTTTTCCACTGCTCTTACCATCCTTGATCTTTCTTCAAATAAGCTGACATCCTCAACATTTCAACTGTTGTCAAACTTTAGCCTTAATCTTCAGGAGCTTTATCTTGGTCATAATAACATTGTTTTGTCATCTCCTCTCTGCCCAAACTTTCCGGCTCTTGTTATCCTTGACCTTTCCTATAATAATATGTCATCATCAGTCTTTCTAGGTGGTTTCAACTTCAGCTCAAAACTTCAAAATCTGGATTTGCAAAATTGTAGTCTTACGGATGGAAGTTTTCGTATGTCATCTTCTTTCATTATGAGTTCTTCATTTTCTCTTGTTTCCCTTGATCTCTCCTCAAATCTGTTGAAATCATCAACTATATTTTACTGGCTCTTTAACTCCACCACCAATCTTCATAACCTTGTCCTTGATTATAACATGTTAGAAGGTCCAATTCCAGATGGATTTGGGAAAGTAATGAACTCTCTTCAACTTCTTGACCTATACGGTAACAAACTGCAAGGCGAGATTCCATCTTTCTTTGGTAACATGTGTGCATTGCAGAGTTTAGACCTCTCAAATAACAAGTTGAACGGGGAATTTTCTAGCTTCTTCCGAAATTCTTCATGGTGCAACAGAGACATATTTACGAACTTGGATTTATCTGATAACCGGTTGACTGGCATGTTACCTAAAAGCATTCGATTGCTATCAGAGCTGGAGGATCTTAACTTGGTTAGGAATTCTTTGGAGGGTGAGGTCACTGAATCCCATCTTTCTAATTTTTCCAAATTAAAATACTTGCGGCTATCAGAGAACTCATTGTCTCTGAAATTCGTCCCGAGTTGGGTTCCTCCATTCCAATTAGAATACTTGGGAATCGGTTCTTGCAAGTTGGGCCCCACTTTTCCTAGTTGGCTCAAGACTCAAAGTTCTTTGTATTCGCTTGATATTTCTGATAACGGGATTAATGACTCTGTACCAGACTGGTTTTGGAATAACTTGCAAAATATGGGATTGTTAAATATGTCTTCCAATTATCTCATTGGTGCAATTCCTAATATATCATTGAAGCTTCCTAACAGACCGTCTATACTTCTGAATTCCAATCAGTTTGAGGGTAAAATTCCGTCATTTTTACTACAAGCTTCTGGGCTGATGCTCTCTGAAAATAATTTTTCAGATTTGTTTTCATTCTTATGTGACCAAAGCACAGCTTCAAATTTGGGCACTTTAGATGTGTCACACAATCAAATAAAGGGGCAACTGCCAGATTGTTGGAAATCAGTAAAGCAATTACTGTTCCTTGATTTAAGCAGCAATAAATTGTCAGGGAAGATTCCTATGTCCATGGGCGCCCTTGTTAATATGGAAGCCTTGGTTTTACGAAACAATGGTTTAATGGGTGAGTTGCCTTCTTCTTTGAAGAATTGCAGCAGTTTATTTATGCTGGACCTGAGTGAAAATATGTTGTCGGGTCCAATACCATCATGGATTGGAGAAAGTATGCATCAATTGATAATCTTGAACATGCGAGGAAATCACCTCTCCGGAAATCTACCCATTCATCTCTGTTATTTGAACCGCATTCAATTGTTGGATCTTTCAAGGAATAATTTGTCAAGAGGAATTCCATCATGCTTAAAGAATTTCACTGCAATGTCTGAACAGAGCATCAACTCAAGTGACACTCTGTCTCATATATATTGGAATAATAACACTTACTATGCAATTTATGGTTCCTATTTCGAGGGTTATACGCTTGACATAACATGGATGTGGAAAGGTGAGGAACGGGGGTTCAAGAATCCAGAGTTAAAGCTCAAAAGCATTGATCTTTCTAGTAACAATTTAATGGGTGAAATACCAAAAGAGGTCGGATATTTGCTTGGGTTAGTTTCTTTGAATCTATCAAGAAACAATTTGAGCGGAGAAATTCCTTCTCATATTGGGAATTTAGGTTCACTAGAATCACTTGACTTGTCAAGAAATCACATCTCTGGGAGAATTCCTTCTTCTCTTTCTGAAATTGATTATTTGCAAAAATTAGACTTGTCACACAACTCTCTGTCTGGAAGAATCCCATCAGGAAGACATTTTGAAACCTTTGAAGCCTCTAGTTTTGAAGGAAACATTGATCTTTGTGGTGAACAACTTAACAAAACTTGTCCTGGGGATGGAGATCAGACAACAGCAGAGCATCAAGAACCAGCAGTCAAAGGTGATGATTCAGTTTTCTATGAGGGATTATACATGAGCTTGGGGATTGGATACGTCACTGGATTTTGGGGCTTATTAGGGCCATTACTACTGTGGCGTCCTTGGAGAATTGCTTACATCAGGTTTCTGAACAGATTAACAGACTATTTATATGTATGCTTATGGTGAATGTGGGAAGTGTTGCTGATCGCTCCAAGGCAAAAAGGTATGTTCTAGATTTATTTGTCAATTTCATGGTTTATGTTCTGACTATGTTTTATTTTACATATATCAAGAAATTGCTTCACTGATCAAAAAGAGCAATATGGATTTCACTTAGAGGAGGCCAAGAATAATAATAATAATTTAACCTAATTATTATTTAACTTGTAATTTTTTTTATATTTTTTACAAAGAAAAAATATACTATATTAAGCATAAAACATTACTATCTAATTAATTTTATCATTTATATGAAAATAAATAAATAAATTTTTTATTCCTAATTATTAGAAACAGAAACTCTTTCAAATATATTAATTAGACATTTATAGAAGAAACAAATAGATGCATTTTTTTAAAATGATTTTTCATAATTATAAATGTACACTTACACATTACAAATATTTTATTATTATCTTTAATATCTTTTTATCTCATTACTATCACATTATATTACCTATTATACATACACTTCTCTTTCTTTTTTCTTTTTGTCTCCCTAAGTGTCAACTAAGATGACATGTATTATTTTTCAATATTTTTTTTTCATAAATTTTAAGGGGACCGTAATTCTTTTAACATGGTATTTTAAATACACTTTGTGAAAAACTTGGGGCCATGGTCCCTGCATATATACTTCCATTTTCAATTTTATATGAAAAAATATAATTCTGTTTATATCTTGTAATGAATCCAGCACATTAATTGTTGTAAAAAAAATGCTGATTGTTGCAGATGTGCTGCAGGCTTCTGATCAGAGAAGAAACCATTGTTGGCAGCTACAAATGCGAGATAATTTCTTTAATATAGGAGTTTACAATGTTTTGTATTTAAGTAATGAACTGCAAAATCTTGTTTCCAGAAACTTAGTATGCTATTGTTGTATTTATTGTATAATATATTTGTAATGCTGTTTGTTTTTCATTATTGTGCTTAGATCTGTGATATCTAAAATTTCACCACTTCATATTCATCTTCAACAATGCTTTCTACTATATTCTGCTAGTGCAGCTATACTTAACTGTGAATCAAATTTGTGCATGAGAAGAAGAATGCAAGATACCCTATTTGTTCCTAGTTACTACCAGTATATTTGCATCCTTGTGTTAGATCCCTTCTGTTCATGCACTTTTGCTTTGCCAAAAGTAGCAAGCAGAGCATTAAAAATTGCATAAGCTAGTTTTAGGTTGCTGGACTTATCACATTTTATCTATTTATCTCACAGTTATCACGAAGATAGAAAAGGGTATATCAGTAAATGAAATTCACACAATGAATGCTAATTTGAAATTCTCTCTCTTCCGTAGCACCAATATGAGAGTGCCAATTAGATCCCATCATCTAGTCCTTATTTTAGGAATAAGTTTCATAAGAAAAGGGAAAGGATCATAGGCAGTCTAAAACACAACTTCATTTCATGCAGTTTCGCCATTTCTTTTGCAATACTAATTTTTCATTTTTCTGCAGCTTTAGGCGAAGTTTCCCTAATTTAGGAATAAATGCCTTAATTCTAATCACTAGTTAGCAATTACTCTATCATCACCATCCATCTTATATCTTTTGTGTTCTCTATTCTCTTTCGTTTTGTTTAAAGAGATTCTCAATCCTAAAATAGTGTTCTCCATATCTAGTCTTCATGTTTTTCTCTATATTCAATGAGATTTCGGGTGAAGCCAGTTGAATACATTTATAAACCACATGGAGGAATTGATGGTGGTATACGCAGCAATATTTGTTTCCTAGACAGTAGACACTATCCTCACCGACTGAAGGCTATGGATATTAAGGAATCCTTTGACAGAGTAAGTATTTCACCAAGACCAAGACTCTATGTGGGTCCCAACTAATAGTTATATTCCGATCTTGTCGATAAAAGTGAAGACGCGCGTTTGAACCAAAAGATTTTTCAAAAAAATCGATAATAATAAACTCAACTTATTTATAATTATGCTACTATTTTTTTAACATTCATTTTTATAAAATTGATGTTAAAATAACAACATTAAATGTATATTTTCTAGTGTTATATAAAGGGTTCGACAAGCTAGATTGAGAGAAATTCAGAATCTGCTAGGCTCATTCTCCTCATGCTATTCCATTGATCAAGGGTCCTATCATCTTAGCTCATGGGTATGCTCCTCTCATTCAAAATATTCAGAATATGTCTTTACCTAAAAATATTAATTAATATGTGACACTTACACCCAACTAAGAATAGTAAATTTGTGGAAGGGCTTTGCACACTTGAAAAATAAAATTATTAGAGATATTTATAAAGACATTACAATATAATGAATTAATGGTTGTTTGTTAATCCCTGATAAAATTGAGTGGAGCTTGAAGACCAATAAGTATATTACAGGAAATTAGTTAAAAGAATCTCTTAATAAATAATATAGTTGAGAATTTGATTTTTATTTGAGTCTAATAATAATAGAATACGAATATTTTAAATGTTATTGTTATATAATAATGATATATATAATAATAATTAGACAAATTATAGTGTTTATTATATTCATACTGATTGTATGAGTACGAAATAGTGATATTTTTGTATTATAATATAAAGATTATGTTTTAAATAAATAGCATATAAATTAGAATTTTTTAAAATTTTTCACATGTATTGAAAATATTAGTACTTTAAAATAATGATAAAAAAAGATGATATTGTCGTCTTCTTTGTTTTCTAACTTTTTTAATGGGTTAGAAAATTAAACACACAATCACATCCAAATTTAAAAGTAAAACGATTGTATAGACTTTAAAATTATTAGTCTTTGTGGAAATGTTATATCAAGACAAATTAATTAAGTTTGCATTTTCTGCGCTTTAGCCAAATGACAAATGATATTTATTCATCTTAGTTCTTAGTAGACTTTTCACAGTATGATGTCAACCCTAGAAAGACTTGGAAATATTCTAACGTGCAAGGACTTTTTTTATTTATTGGGGACCAAAGATTGTGCAAAAACATTAGTGTAAAGATAAATTAGTATTGCATTTCTCGTACTTTGACAAAATAACACATCATATTTTTGGTGGGTTTAAATAATTGTTTTTTTTCCTATAAAATTAAGGATTTTTTTTGCACTTTAATATATAAAGATTTTTTATATATATTTTAGTGCTTGTAATTTTAATATTTGAATTTATTGTTTGCTATCAACTATGAATAGGTTACTGATTATGTAAGAGTGATGTTGGTAGTTCATTGTCCTGTCGACAATATCAATAGTTTGACATGCTATTATATGTAAATTTTTTGGTAAATTGAATTATTACATTTTCATATATTTAAAATAATTGATGATGTTAGATTAACTTATAAGAAATTAAAAAAAAAAACATAATTTACTAAAAATAATTACATATTATTTATTATTAAAATCTTTATAAGTTAATTAACGGTTAATGTAATTCCATGTTAGATCGTCAATTAATATTTTTACTTGACAATAAAGATTAAATATTTTTTTAAGTTTGACCAGGCCTAAAATAAAAAACTTTGAAAAACTAAAGCAGAAAATACACTAATTTATAGTAGCTAAAATGATGTTTAAGCCTTGTTTGTGTTAATTTTACATAGACTTTTTCTAAGCATGGTGCTCGTTAAAGTGACAAACTCAAATACCTTTTATGGGCACCTCACGTGTCATTTAATGACGTTACAAAAATTTCCTTGATAATGTAAAAATAGAATCATATTTATAATTTTTATTTATTAAATTTTTAACATCATTTTTTTGACGAATTATCTGATGAAATTTTAGTTATTACGACATTCTGCTACAATATGAAGTATATCTTCATGAACCTGTAATTAATATACGAAATCATTTTATTACACAATTATATAATTATTGATTTTTTTTATTTTAAATTCTAATTTTTTTCTTGAAGAATGGTAAGATTTTGTAAGAGTAATTTTTTAAAAGCCATTTCTTAATTAAAGAAAAAAAAATCAAATCACAACATATAAGAAAATATTTATTAGACGTGATTGATTAACATGGCAGTATCAAATGAAACAAGAATGGTTTCCCTCTCATATTTTTCTTTAAAAAAAATTATATATACAGGTTAATTAATTTTTTATATAAAATATAGTTATGAAATTTATTAATTAACATAATTTTGTATGTTTAAGCTTGTTATTATTTTACTCCTCCACTACTTATCTTCTGGATATGTTCATGTTAATTAATCCCTATTAAATATTTTAATCCCCAGCATATGAACACGGAAGATTCCAGCCAAAAGATATAATTGAACACAGAGAATACCATCTTTTTTTTTGGTCTAGAAGAATACCACCTGTTTAAGAGAACATGCATCTACAAGTTATTGGTGGTTTTTTCTTCTTCTTATGATAGCATAGAAGAATATTATTGTGAAAATTCAGAAGTTAATTTGTCTTATCACATGAAAGTTTGAGGACACAATTTCTGCCCAAAACATAAGCTCCCACTATCTACTTCATCAACAGACTACATATATGTGATATGATTCTAAAAACAAAACACTTATAAACAGCCAGTTCAGTTAAATCCAAGCAATTGTTTTCCAAGTCTGCCAACCCTTAAAATATGGGTTAGAAAATTAAGCTCGCCAATCACATCAAAAAGGAAAATTCAAACATGCCCACAAAAATATTTAAATCAAAAGAAAATTAAAGGAAACTCACGCTGATACATTAGTTTGTGGAAAAAATCTGTCTTCACGGTATTCTTTTTCCATACTAGGGTCCGTTGACTGATACATCAGCTAATCGCTATCAAGTTTCAAATATATCAACCAAATATTGAGATAAATGCCACAAAATAAAAAATAAGAAAGAACCCCGTGCATTTACATTATCTGAAATTCTTTCAATGGTATCTGGTCCAAGAGAAAATTCCAAAAGCAAATTTATTTTAAAGGATATAAAAATACAATAAAAAGAATATTTTTACACCAGGAAATATGTAAAATGAACAAATAAGGAGAGAAATATTTATGTTCACAATATAACATGCTAGACAGAATTATCAATTGTTAATGACACAACGACGTGTAAACTAAGACAAAGGCTCTAAGTCAATTCTCTTTCCTCTCAATATTTTATCCCGAGTAGCGATTTTTACATCACATCTTATCCTAAAATTATAAGGCTCATATTTATAATTTTTTCTTCATTTATTATATGGTACTCAACTTTTTCATTTCTCTATCATGTGAGACTTCGGTTAGTACTTGTACTTTAATAATCTTTTCCCTCAAGTTTGTGTCTCTTTCACATGTTAGCCTTCCCCTAGAGCATAAGCCATTTTTAATCTAGGAATATTCAATTATGACTCTTAGAGCATAATTGTTACTGCCCCCAGCTTGTCTAGCCATTGTTACAACATGTTCTAGTATCTTGCACTATTGCAACACCTGCAACTTTGCTACTTGACATTCATGCATGAATTTATCCGTCAGAAAGACTTTTGATACAAAGAACTCTATATACATGAATCCATCGACGTCATCTTACTCGTCTATGTCAGTGACCAAGTCAAACCATTGACTCTGATATCAATTTTTTGAAAAATCGAAGAGAGTAAATACGAGAGAGATTTTCCGCAATAGGTCACCAAACAAATTATATAAGTGAACTTGACACTATCATCTTAACACTCCCATGCTTATTTTTGAATAAAAAAGCTGTAGGTGGATTCTAGAATAATTTTAATAGCATAAGAGATAGGCAAAACCAAAACATAGTTTTAGTTCACAAACTAAACAGGATCTAGACTTGTATGTGAGCCCCTCATTTCCAAAATCCAACCCCATCCTCTATTAGCTGTCCCAATCATAGAAGTAGCACAATGCATAATATTAATTTAAAGCATAACAAACTATATATGTTCAAGAGCCAACCACTAATGTAAAGTGTGCTAAGCCAGTTCGTATACATACGCAGTAGGGTTAGCTACGTTAGAGCCTAACAGAACGGAATATTGAATGGCTGGTTCTGGAATTTGATCAATTACAATGTAATTCGGTAAAATTTGTTTTAAAACTTCATAGAAAATATCTTTTTTTTCTATGCTCATTCAACCCTGCTCTTAGACATTAACTTATTTATAAGTAAAAATCAGAATGCAGGGGAGAGTGAATATGATACGGCTTACCAGTAGGAAGAGGACTTCTAAGAACACCTGAGAAGTGTAATGTACAACAAGAATACAGTTTCGTGGGAATCAATTTTCAATTTCCTATGCATTTAGATAGCGAACTAGTAATTATTATAATTTCGAAAACAAAAGTGGTCAGAAGATCAACATGTCCTCACTTATACAAACTCAATCGATGGCACAAAAAAACAAAATTCCTGTTCAATTTCCATTCCATGTCTGGAGCAAAAGTACTTCCACAACAGCAATGGGAACAAAATAGCGTGCATAATGCAAATTGGTATTAATGACTGCTACAATTTTGTAATCTGCAGCATATATCAAAGCTTTGGAGGATGCTATTGCTGTTCTTATCCAAATTGCAATTAATGCCTATTGACTCTGGGGATTGTAATTTCTTTTTGCTTACATAGTACCTTTTTGTGTTGAGGATTTCTTCCTCCCATTAATAACAAGTTTGGTTGTTGACAATTTGGCAACTCTGATTTTAATATATGATAACATATTCTGATCCACGTGAGTTAAGGGTGAAAGATTAACTAAAATAGTAATAGGATTTGGTGCTATGTTTTATTCAAATTCAGCTGAAAAGTTCATGATGTGACATTTTGTTGTTAGGTCCAATCCAATATTGTTCTAGAGGATTCTAGAAGTTTCGATGATGTCTTATATGTTTTACAACTTCTGTTTTTATTTTATATTTTCGCTTCTCTGAACTGTCTTGGTTTTTAACTCAAACGAGATTATTTCTTTTATATTTCTAAGAGAAAAATTTCTTATCTGCTCGTTACAGACAATGGTTATGATATCTATATGTGAATAATAAATTCAGTTAGCACTGCTGATTTTGTATGCTCTTTTTCCAATCTACTCTGATGTCTTATCAATAAATATTCTGGAAATGGTTATCACATAGACGCCAAGCACTTTAATTGCATAATTCTAACATCATGTTTTAGAGCTGACTCTTTTTGTTATATTTTTCCCAGTGCAAGTAAACCTCTGGAAAAGAGCTGCACTAGAGCAATGTTTTGTTTCCACAAATTAAGAACCATATATGACAGAAACCTTTTTTTTTTTTTCTTTATTTGGAGCTAAGGATAGTATGACAAAAGTTTCTGTAACAATATTATGTATGTAACATGTCGTCAATTGGAATGAAGAATTATGCCTAATCTGATGTTTATGCTTCCAAGTCTCCTATTCAGGATCAAGCTTCAGGCACCAAAGAGAAAAGTGGCGATTTTAAAGATTGTTGTGTCTCTGAACATCAAGCCAGAGACAAATGTGGTGCAGCAGGATGTAACAGACAAGTAAATACACTATATAGAGGACGAGTTGTATCAAGTTTCCTAAAGATTATGGTATATATATGCCAAATCAATAGGTTTTTCCAAACACTCATTTTGCATTGCATAGCAAACATCAATACTACATAGTACATATCGCACTCATTCAGCTATTCATAAAGCTTTCATCCCAGATTGAAATTTTGAAGCTAATAGGCCATAAACTGCAAATTCCGTGCTTATTTCGTGTTATTCATTTATTTTATTATATTTTCATGCCAGAGATGTGAAAAGCTGGCGGATTCACTTCTAATTTCTAATATTCATTTGAACCTGTCTTCGACCTTAGGTGTGGGAACAGTCTCATTAGCGTCTTTAGATTTTTTTCTTATTTGGAGTAAATTATAGATAATACACTCGTGCATATGTTATGTTTATACATAAATATTACTATTATTATTTTTAAATAAAGCTTGTTTATACATTGGTAGCCTTTTCTCGTGCTAAAAGCAAAGGAAACTGAACTCCAAATCAGATGCAGTTTGAATTTGTCATTTTGAGTAGTCATTGGTATGATGATGACCATTGTGAGCAAAGAAGGGACACAAAATGATGTGTTTGCAAGAGATGCCTTGCTGTCTGGGTAAGGTTTAAATTACTTTCTGAATTTTTGAATTAATTTGTTAATTGTAATTATTTGGCTTCATTTTATTATACCCAATTGTACGTAGAATCAAAGGAAAGTCGCTTTTGTTCTACACTACAGTTTTCGTACAAGTTAGCATTTTTTATTGGAGTTCGTTACTTCAATTAGTCACATGTTCTTAATATGTACTTTTAGGCATTAATTAGTATGATACCCGCGTGATTGCATGGGTCCCTTTGATTTTCGCTCATCCAAAATGATCCCGTACATATTAAACGTATTAATAAGATTATATATACTACATTCATCAAAGTAATACACATTCATAAAAAACATATCTTGATTTTTTTCCAGTTAAGTTTGTTCTTATTATTTTTTTTTATAAATATCATAATTAGGACATTTTTTCCTCTGTGAGACTTTGAAGTATCTCTGCATATTTTAATTCTTTAAAGATTAATTCTTAATTTAAAACTTAGTCATAATTAAAGTTTATCACCTTTTGCCAAGCACGTCTTGTGTGAGAAGTTTCTATTTGTTCTATAAGTATTGCAACTAATTTCTACCTCCAAAAGTTAAGTGTTTAATTATTTGTATCTTTTCTTTTTTTTAACTATTTTAATTATAATTTTAATACTATAATAATAATAATGTAATTTTCGTCATTGTAAAAAAATTGAAACCTTTTGCCATTTTCTTTTTATCGACATATTTGAAAGGAAGATAGTAAACCTATGGTGCTGTACGAAAAAAAAATCACTAACAATAGATATTTCTTGTGCAACTCATTAGACATAAGCTAGCCCTCTTGAACAAAGTAACTTTGTAGGAACAATTTTAGTCATACATGCATTAGACGTACCATAAAGAAAAGTGTTTTCCAAGTAATAAGCTACTTTGGCTTTGCAGCACCCACCTGGCCTCCTCAACTACCTTTTCTAGCTTAGAGAGGGAAAAGGAGAGAGAGACTGAACTTTGTTTTGATATGGGCCAAACTTGGGGTGATTGCAACATTCCTAGCAAGAACCCTACTTTTGTTTGTTAGTACACTTTAAAGGAATAACTAGTTGCCTGCCTTTGCCTATTGTCTTATTTGTTGGTGACCCTTGTCATTGTCAACAATATAGTTTGGATAAATAAATGCTTATTCCTTCATGAATGCATTCTAATTAAAATATGATGGTGGGGGCAAAATAGGTTTGGGATTGGAATCGAAGAGATGATATGCTTGCATATTGATATGGTCAAGTTGTGACTTTGACTTATCTTTACGTTCACATCATATATCATTCCCCCCTATATAGGGATATATGTACAGTTTTAACAAAATCAAGTTTAAATCATGAGCATCATTATCAAAATTAGTTTTGTTAGCACGGTTAGTTTGACAAATTCGAATGCATAATTATATTGTTGTCCTACATTGCTTTTATGTTTCAGAGACTCCAATAATGTGTGGTGGAGCCAAATTTTCAGGTTAATGGTAGTGGGTGTAAAGTATATTAATTGTATGGTATGGAAAGAGAGGAAAAAACACTATTTTATCAATTTGGGTATATATAGGATATTATCAAGGTTTTAATTAAACTGCAGTCTAAAATTAATGCAATAACGGCCATAACATTAAGATTTTTAAGGTTTATAAAATCAGATTTCAACAACAATACTTACCTTACATTTTACTACTTTTTTTTTTACTTAAGATTTTTCAGGACTTTACATTCATGATGACCCACAACTCGACAATTTAAAATCATAGATGTGATAACAATCATATTATTTGCTAACAATCATACATTCCTTTCCTTCCCATGGCATTAGTACCTCTCTCAAACTAAACCTCTTTAACTGCATGTAACTCAAGTACTGATCAACTTTTCAATATATGATTTACAATAGTTAGAATAATAATTACCAAAAAAAAAGGATTAGAGATGTAAGGAATGAAGATCTGAAAGTGTGACACCCATGGTTTATTACAGTTCATCAGTATGACAAATCTGGCTTTTATTGTGTTCTTTTCTTTCCATACCTACATTATTATACACCCACTGACACTTTACCTGAAAATTTGGCTCCACCACGTTAGAATCTCTGAAACATAAAATGAAAGCAATGCAGGATAATAATAAGACCATGCATATCGAATTTGCCAAACTAACAATGACAATAAACTTTTCGTAATGGTGCTTATGGTTTAAACTTGATTAATTTCGTTTGTAATCTCTTCAGTCCCATACATCTTAATCTTTTAGATGGTTCAATAGGAGTTTTGTTATAGTAACTACATTTATCTTGCTATATGACGAAGTAATCTCTGTCCTAAAGTTTATAGCAATGCGTCAAAGTGAAACTGGCAGAAAACAAGTATTGGCTTCAACCAAATCCGACTTATCCTCTTTTTATTACTTCCTAATTAACTTTCAATATAGTATTATTGAGGTAAATGCACCTAAAATAGCAACGAAACACAATTGATTAGAAGTTTTCCAAATGAATTGTCATGAAGAAAATCATAAAAAGCATCCAGATCTAGAGCAAAAGTTTAAGTTGACACACAAAATAAGGTTTTAAAACAAAAACAAGTTATAGACAAAATAGTCTTAAAAACATCTCCTTCAACCTTACCTTTGCAGTTGAAGTTTCATACCTATAGTGTCTCATGCTAGCCGATAGTCATCTTATCTTCATATATTCAAACAAAATAAAAATTTCTATTTTAACTTTTTTCCTATTATTTGATATCAGAACAATTATATCTAAGCAAAATTGAGCATAAGTTGTTTGAAATTAGAATATAGTAACTTTAGAGCATGATTTGACAATGCATATTAAAAAGTATTTTTTCATACATAAATTTCAAATTTAAATTTTGGAAATTATTTTTGCTTAGTTTCAGAATTTAAACTCTGCAACAATGAAACTACACTCATCAATATTTAGGGTATTATCGGAAATTAAAAAATTGAAGCGAGGTGTGAAATAACAAAAAACAATGGCCTTATGTAAATCAAACAAAACTCCATCATTTGAGACCCAATTAACGGGCAGAATATCTAACCGAAATTATAAAAAAAAAATGCAAGCATGAGCCATATGAGGGATGTGTTTGGAACACCCATCATTTTTGTTGGTACACCCAACAGTTTTTCAAAATATCAAAAATACCAAAAATACCCACCAAAATGTTCTTATGGGTATTTTTGATTATAAACAGCAAATTAGTTTTTTCATTTCTACAACATCTTTCTTTTTTGGGAAATCGCACTCCCTTTGTGTAACTTTCTTCCGTTAGTATTCTTTTGTAAGTATTTGTAATCGCCGGTGATGTACACGTGTTGTTTACAGATATATAGTGAAATTCAGTGATTTTTTGTTGTCGGAGAAGAAGAGGTGCAAATTTTTTTTCAAAACATACAGATTGACAATCCGTATGATTCATACAGATTGACAATTCGTATGATTCATATGAATCTGTACAAACCATACAGATTGTCAATTCTTATGAATCATACGGATTGCCAATCCGTATGTTTTGAACTTTTTAAAATTATAATTTATTTAGAATTTTTTATACATTTAATTTATTTACAAAATCTGTTAATTAAACAAATTTGACTGAATGTTGTATTTAGATATTTATTATAATAATTAATAGTTAAACAAATTTAGTATTTATTTGAATGATGTATTTGAATGTGTATTACAATGATTGAAAATTAAACAAATATAATATTTAATTGAATGATGTATTTAGATATTTATTACTGATAATTAAACAAATTTTTTATTTTTTTACATATGTAAATTTTTATTAAACTTATGATTTTTATTTAGAAATTATATATATAAAAAATTAATTATTAGATAAAATTAATTGTCACAAAATTCATTATGTAAATTTACATGTACATTACATATATATTAGAAATTTTAATATTATATATAATGACATTAATTATTTTATAACATAATTGGTTTATTAGTTCAGTTGATTAAAACATTGTGCTAATAATGCGAAAATAATAGATTCGATTCTTACTTGAACCATTAATTTGTAAAACATATTTTTTAAAAAATTCATATCAATTTTACAAAAAGGCCAAACTGGAATTTCACATGTTATACTTTCTGGAAAGATTTTTTTGAAATACACTTAACTTCCTTTTTTTTTTTTTTGTATTTCCAAGATGACCTTTTTGGAAAGGCGGTTCTAGAAAAACAAAAACATATTTTTGAAAAGGCTTTTTTGGAAATATAAAAAAGTGTATTCCAGAAGAACAAAAATAACTTTCAGAAAGGTCTTTCTAGAATACATTAATTTTTTTTTTTATATTTCAAGAAAGGTTTTTCCTAAATCATATTTTTGTACATTTGAAAAGGCCTTTCCACAAATATAAAAAAATTAGTGTTATGAAAAGGCATTTCCAGAATATGTTTTTATATTTCTGAAAAGGCTCTTCAGGAATTATGTTTTATAGACCTTTGCAGAATTATGTTTTTATACTTTTGGAAAGGCTTCTATGAAAGAATAAAAAATTGTATATTCTTGGAACTTTTATTTTGTTCCTAACTTCGTCGGTGGCTTTGTGCTTTCTTTTCTGCATTAGGCTGGTTTGGTGGTGGTGTAAGGAGGTTGCAACAATGGCGTTTGGGTTGACAATCGACAGTGGTTTCGGTGGAGGCTTGGCTTGCTTGGGAGAGACAGGGTATTTGTGTCCATTCGGGTCCTTTGGAGGTGCAAGGAGCAAAAAAGGGAGGTGCAAGAAGAAAAAAGGGAGATCCAGAAAGTAAAATCCAAGTTATTGTTGTTAGGGTACTGGGTAGCCTTTACCGGATGTGTTAACCAGATTTGAGAATTGTTTCCGTCCTTGTCAAGAGAGATGAAAATCATCTCTCCTTTTCACCTTTTCACTAAAATCTACTCAGTTATGCAATGACATGCATCCAATCACTTTACTTTAAAATTGATTTTAATCAAAATTATTATTTTAAAAATCAATTTTATTCTAATTTTTATAAATACTCATTCAAATACTTATTCGTGCATCTTGTAGCTCCAAAGATTTTTCAGGAAGCATCAACATTATTGCGGAGTTATTAACATCTTTCTGCAACACACAATATTCTTTTAGCCGAGCCGAGATGAACGATGGGATACTCAAATTGCAATTAATATTTTTTCAGGAAAAATATGATTGGTTTGGACCTGTTTCAATTAACAATTGATTAATAACATCATGGAATATTGCTTGATTATGACAATTAGTTCAATTATATTGCTCCTATAAACACTAGAGTTGATCAGAAAATAAGCTAATAAATGTATTGACTTCTCCTTTTTCAATATGATACAATGTTTATGGTTGGAAGGACCACCTCTTGAGGTGTGCCAGTTATTAGTTTTTATTGTTAGAAAATAGAATTTTTATTGTTTATTGTGCTTAGATCTGTGATATCTAAAATTTCACCACTTCATATTCATCTTCAACAATGCTTTCTACTATATTCTCCTAGTGCAGCTATACTTAACTGTGAATCAAATTTGTGCACGAGAAGAAGAATGCAAGATACCCTATTTGTTCCTAGTTACTACCAGTATATTTGCATCCTTGTGTTAGACCCCTTCTGTACATGCACTTTTGCTTTGCCAAAAGTAGCAAGCAGAGCATTAAAAATTGCATCAAGCTAGTGTTAGGTTGCTGGACTTATCACATTTTATCCATTTATCTCACAATTATCACGAAGATAAAAAAGGGTATATCTGTAAATGAAATTCACACAATGAATGCTAATTTGAAATTCTCTCTTCCGTAGCACCAATATGAGAGTGCCAATTAGATCCCATCATCTAGTCCTTATTTTAGGAATAAGTTTCGTAAGAAAAGGGAAAGGATCATAGGCAGTCTAAAACACAACTTCATTCCATGCAGTTTTGCCATTTCTTTTGCAATTTTCATTTTTTAATTTGTATGCTGCCATTTAAATTGATACACTTTTCTAAATGTTGTAAACTATCAAACTTCTAGTTTGATAAGAAGTCTGTCTGCAATAAATGGTATCATTAGGAGACTACCTTTTCAAGATAGGAGTGGACCACGTTCATCATGGGCTTAGCCTGTCGAAACACGATCAAGATTCGTTGAAGGTTCACGACAAGTATTTAGAATAAATCTATTGCAATACTAATTTTTCTTTTAGGCGAAGTCTCCCTAATTTAGGAATAAATGCCTTAATTCGTAATCTGTGCAAAACATTAGTGTAAAGGTAAATTAATATTGTATATATCGTAATTTGATAAAATAACACATCATATTTTTTTGTGGGTTTAAATAATTGTTTTTTGTCCTTATAAAATTAAGGATTTTTTTAGTACTTTAACATATAATTTTTTTTGTATATATTTTAGTGCTTTGTAATTTTAATATTTGAATTTATTGTTTGTTATCAACTATCAATAGGTTAAGAGTGATGTTGGTAGTTCATATTTCTGTCGACGATTTAATTGTTTGACATGCTATTTTATGTAAATTTTTTGCTAAATTGAATTTTTAAATTCTTATATGTCTAAAATAATTGATGATGTTAGATTAATTGATGAGAAATTTAAAACATAATTTACTAAAAATAATTACATATTATTTATTGTTAAAATCTTTATAATTCAATTAACGGTTAATGTAATTTCATGTTATGTTGTCAATTAATATTTTTACTTGACAATAAAGACTAAATATTTTTTTTTAAGTTTGACTAGGACTAATATAAAAAACTTTGAAAAACTAAAGCAGAAAACACACTCATTTATAGTAACCAAAATGATGTTTAAGCCTTGTTAGTGTTAATTTTACATAGACTTTTTCTAAGCATATGCATGATGCTCGTTAAAGTGACAAACTCAAATACCTTTTATGGGCCTTCTTGATATAACATCTTGATATAGGTCTTCTTGTATTAGGAAGGCTTTTGATTTTCTCTAGCTGCGGGATATGTTCCGTTTATTGTTGTATCATTTTGGGTTTAATATAATTTACATTTTTCCCAAAAAAAAATGTCACAAAATCAAAAATTAAAAAAAAACCAATGCATTTACATTATCTGAAATTCTTTGATTGGTATCTGGTCCAACATAAAATCCAAAAGCAAATTTATTTTAAATGATATAAAAGTACAATAAAAAGAATATTTTGACACCAGGAAATATGTAAAATGAACAAATAAGGAGAGAAATATTTATGTTCACAATATAGCATGCTAGACAGAATTATCAATTGTTAATGGCACAACAACGTGTAAACTAAGACAAAGGCTCTAAGCCAATTCTCTTTCCTCTCAATATTTTATCCCGAGTAGTGATTTTTACATCACATCTTAACCTAAAATCATAAGGCTCATATTTATAATTTTTTCTTCACTTATTATATGGTACTCAACTTTTTCATTTCTATATCATGTGAGACTTCTACTCGTTCTTGTACTTTAATAATCTTTTCCCTCAAGTTTGTATCTCTTTCACATGTTAGTCTTCCCCTAGAGCATAAGCCATTTTCAATTCAGGAATATTCAATGATGACCCTTAGAGCTTAATTGTTACTGCCCCCCAGCTTGTCTAGCCATTGTTACAACATGTTCTAGTATCTTGCATTATTGCAACACCTGCAACTTTGCTACTTGACATTCATGCATGAATTCATCCGTCATAAAGATTTTTGATATAAAAAACTCTATATACATGAATTTATCGATGCCATCTTACTTGTCTATGTCAGTGATTAAGTCAAACCATTGACTCTGATATCAATTTTTTGAAAAATCGAAGAGAGTAAATACGAGAGAGATTTTCCGCAATAGGTCACCAAACAAATTATATAAGTGAACTTGACACTATCATCTTAACACTCCCATGCTTATTTTTGAATAAAAAAGCTGTAGGTGGATTCTAGAATAATTTTAATAGCATAAGAGATAGGCAAAACCAAAACATAGTTTTAGTTCACAAACTAAACAGGATCTGACTTGTATGGGAGCCCCTCATTTCCAAAATCCAACCCCATCCTCTATTAGCTGTCCCAATCATAGAAGTAGCACAATGCATAATATTAATTTAAAGCATAACAAACTATATATGTTCAAGAGCCAACCACTAATGTAAAGTGTGCTAAGCCAGTTCGTATACATACGCAGTAGGGTTAGCTACGTTAGAGCCTAACAGAACGGAATATTGAATGGCTGGTTCTGGAATTTGATCAATTACAATGTAATTCGGTAAAATTTGTTTTAAAACTTCATAGAAAATATCTTTTTTTCTATGCTCATTCAACCCTGCTCTTAGACATTAACTTATTTATAAGTAAAAATCAGAATGCAGGGGAGAGTGAATATGATACGGCTTACCAGTAGGAAGAGGACTTCTAAGAACAACTGAGAAGTGTAATGTACAACAAGAATACAGTCTCGTGAGAATCAATTTTCAATTTCCCATGAATTTAGATAGCGAACTAGTAATTATTATAATTTCGAAAACAAAAGTGGTCAGAAGATCAACATGTCCTCACTTATACAAACTCAATCGATGGCACAAAAAAACAAAATTCCTGTTCAATTTCCATTCCATGTCTGGAGCAAAAGTACTTCCACAACAGCAATGGGAACAAAATAGCGTGCATAATGCAAATTGGTATTAATGACTGCTACAATTTTGTAATCTGCAGCATATAACAAAGCTTTGGAGGATGCTAATGCTGTTCTTATCCAAATTGCAATTAAGGCCTATTGATTCTGGGGATTGTAATTTCTTTTTGCTTACATAGTACATTTTTGTGTTGAGGATTTCTTCCTCCCATTAATAACAAAAAGTTTGGTTGTTGACAATTTAGCAACTCTGATTTTAATATATGATAACATATTCTGATCCACGTGAGTTAAGGGTGAAAGATTAACTAAAATAGTAATAGGATTTGGTGCTATGTTTTATTCAAATTCAGCTGAAAAGTTCATGATGTGACATTTTGTTGTTAGGTCCAATCCAATATTGTTCTAGAGGATTCTAGTAGTTTCGGTGATGTCTTATATGTTTTACAACTTCTGTTTTTATTTTATATTTTCGCTTCTCTGAACTGTCTTGGTTTTTAACTCAAACGAGATTATTTCTTTTATATTTCTAAGAGAAAAATTTCTTATCTGCTCGTTACAGACAATGGTTATGATATCTATATGTGAATAATAAATTCAGTTAGCACTGCTGATTTTGTATGCTCTTTTTCCAATCTACTCTGATGTCTTATCAATAAATATTCTGGAAATGGTTATCACATAGACGCCAAGCACTTTAATTGCATAATTCTAACATCATGTTTTAGAGCTGTGATAGAAGCAGAGAAACAACCACAGGAACAGAGAAGGAAACAAACACGAATACAGGGGTACACATAGCAACATCAGAGGAAGAAGACACAGCAAATACGAATGCAGGGGTACAAATAGTGAAAACTAAGAGAATGATCACCAGACCCACGTACCTAAAAGACTATGTCTGATGAGCAGAGACACAAGCAAGAGAAGGCTGAGCTGACACGTGCAGAGTTTGCTAGGTCCAGGTGTCCTTTGCTAGGAAGCATCTAGAATTATATACCGTTAGGATAATATTCTTGATTCCTGAAAAAGATATGATACGATATGGATAATTCCTTAGCAAATTGGCATTATAAATATGTAAATAACTAGCAAATGAATAAGAATATACATACTCCTTCTCCTTTCTAAGCTTCCTTTTCCTATCTGCTTCCTCTCCTCACCCTTCCTCGGAGGTCCTGGCCCTCGAAGCCAGCTATTGAGCACGAGCACTGCTATCAATTTGGTGCTCTCGTTGCTCCTCTCATGGCAGATTCTGATCGCGCATCCCTTTCCCCCGACAAGCTTGAAGAAGCCCTCAGTCGTCTGGCAAAACAGCAGCTCTATCTGGGCGAGTCCGTGAATGCTATGACCATGAAAATCGATGAGCTCCTCCAACGGGTCTCCCCTGCCTTTTCCCCAACACCACCAACTCCGCCGCCTCTTCCACCGCCGCCACCTGTTCCTACACCAATACACAGATTAAAGTTAGATGTGCCACGTTTCGATGGATTAGACCCTCTCGGTTGGATTTATAAAATAAATCAATTCTTTGAGTACATCGTACCCCAGATTCCGACAAAATTACCATTGCCTCTTTTCATATGGAAGGCCGTGCTCTAGCATGGTTTCAATGGATGAACACCACAGAGCAGTTTCCATCTTGGTCAACCTTCTTGAATGCCCTTCGTACGCGTTTCGCTCCGTCTCAATTTGAAGATCCCTCGGGAGCTCTAAGCAAACTTACTCAAACGGGCACTGTTGCCCAGTACCTCTCGGACTTCGAGGATCTTGCGAACTGCACCGCCGGCTTACCTTCAACCTTCCTCCTCAGCTGCTTCATCTCCGGTCTGACACCGGAGATTCAAAGGGAGGTTCAAGCCCATCAGCCGGCCACCATGGTGCAGGCCGCGGGCCTCGCACGTCTCCAGGAGGAGAAGTTCTCCGATATGCGTTTACCCTCTCGGCCTCGACCTTTTTCCTCCTCCTACTCCCCGCGCCAAACACCTTCCCTCTCTTCTTCCCAACCCAGTCCCACCCTGTTACCACCAGTATCAACCCCACCCCTTTCACCCCCTTTCCAAAACCCTAATCCTCCGCTTTCCCCTACTTTACCCCCCTTACTTCCGCCACCTAATCGACCAACCCCGACCACTTGGAAACGCTTATCCCCGGAGGAGATTGCATCCCGGAGAGAACGGGGACTCTGCTTCAACTGTGAGGAGAAATTCCATCGAGGGCATCGCTGCGCCTCGCGCTTTTTCCTCCTCATATTTGATGAAGATGACCCGCCCCTTCCTCATATACCCACTTTTGACCCTTCTAACCCAATTCCCCATGACCCGATACCCGCCCAACCACCAGACCCACCCGATAGCCCAACTTCTTATCCAGCCCAAATATCTCTTAATTCTTTAGCCGGCCATGTTGCACCTAAGACCATACGCCTTGTCGGAGACATTTTCGGCCACCCATTGCTGATCTTAGTTGATGGGGGTAGTACCCACAACTTTGTTCAACAGCAATTGGTGTCCCAATTGGGCCTCTCATGCCGGACCACCTCCCCTTTGCGAGTAATGGTGGGTAATGGGCAATATCTTGAATGCAAGTCCATCTGTGACGCCATTCCTATCCACATCCAGGACCATAGCTTCGTCGTGGACCTCCACGTGCTCCCTATTTCCGGTGCCAATATTGTCTTGGGGGTCCAGTGGCTCAAGTCCCTTGGGCCCGTGTTGACCGATTACGCTACACTAAGCATGCAATTCATCTATCAGGGCCAATTAATCAAGTTGCAGGGTGATCCTGAGGCCCACCTGAGTTCCATTTCTTCTTCCCAATTTCGCCGTTTATGTCGCACTCAGCACCAGGGCCTCTATTTCCATATTACTGTTCTTGCCGAAACTACCTCTTCTGCCATAGACGACTTACATCCCCAGCTTCAAGTTCTCCTCGACAAGTATGCGATCTTGTTCACACCTTCCCAGACCTTACCTCCGCCGCGAACCACCGACCATCATATCCACCTTCTTCCGCAATCAACCCCAGTGAACGTCCGACCTTATAGGTATCCACATTTCCAGAAGCGCGAGATCGAATTGCAAGTCGAATCTATGCTTCAACAGGGACTAATTCAACCAAGTAATAGCCCCTTTTCTTCCCCAGTTCTATTGGTCAAAAAGCATGATGGGACCTGGCGTTTCTGCGTAGACTACAGAGCCTTGAATTCCCTTACCATTAAAGACAGATTCCCTATTCCCACCATAGATGAACTGCTTGATGAACTTGGGGGTGCCCAATGCTTTTCGAAACTTGACCTTCTTCAAGGTTATCATCAAATTCGCATGGACTCAGCAGACATTCCCAAAACGGCCTTCAGAACTCATCACGGCCATTATGAGTTTCGAGTCATGCCGTTCGGACTATGCAATGCTCCCTCTTCGTTTCAGGCTACTATGAATTTCATCTTCAGGCCCTTTCTTCGCCGTTTCGTCATCGTCTTTTTTGATGACATCCTCATTTATAGCAGCTCCTTCGATGATCATCTGCAACACCTAGCCTTGACCTTTCAGGTCTTACTCGACAATCACTTTGTCCTTAAATGTTTTAAATGTTTTTTTGCCCAATCGCAGGTTGAATATCTGGGACATGTCGTCTCTCCGCGTGGTGTAGAGCCCATGCCTGACAAGATAGCTGCCATTGTTAACTGGCCACGACCTCACTGCACAAAGGCTGTTCGTAGTTTTTTGGGACTTGCAGGTTTTTACCGCAAATTCATTCGCGGTTATGCTATGATTGCTGATCCTTTGGTCAAAGCAACCCTCCAGGAACCATTGCAATGGACCCCTCAGACCGAGAATGCGTTTCAAACTCTCAAACTTGCCCTGTCCACGGCTCCTGTTCTTGCACTGCCAAATTTTCAGGAACCCTTCACGGTGGAGACAGATGCCTCCGGTAATGGCATGGGTGCTGTCTTGTCTCAGCGCGGCCATCCCATCGCATATTTCAGCAAACCATTCACCAAGAAGCTCCTCTCAGCATCAACATACGTCAGGTAATTGTTTGCAATTACATCTGCTGTGAAGAAATGGCGCCAATATCTCTTGGGCCATCCGTTTACTATCATTATTGATCACAAAAGCTTAAAGGAGCTCCTTACCCAGATTGTGCAAACCCCTGAACAACATTTGTACTTGGCACGTTTAATGGGTTTCGATTACCAGATTCAATATCGTTCTGGGGCTCACAATCAAGCCGCCGATGCTCTTTCCCGATCACCAGCATTTCCTTCAACATTTTCCTTGCTTCTTTCAATCCCTTGTTTGACTTTTTTGGAGGAATTACATCAGCAGGTGGCCAATGACCCTCATTATTGTCAACACCGTCAAGCAATCATTGACTCCCCTGCCACGTATCCTGACTTCACCGTTCGTCAGAACCTTATTCTTCAGAAAGGGCGCATCTGGCTTCCGCGTACCCTTCCTCTCATTAGCACCCTCTTACTGGAGTATCATTCCACACCACTTGGGGGTCACATGGGGGTAGCAAAAACAATTGCTAGGTTGTCGGAAAACTTCATCTGGACCGGCCTCCGATCTGACGTGGCCACCTTTGTAGCTAATTGCGCGGAATGTCAGTTCACTAAGTATGAAACCAAGCGCACTGCTGGCTTACTTTGCCCACTTCCGGTTCCTTTCCGGCCATGGGAGGATCTCTCCCTCGATTTTATCACCGGTCTTCCACCATTTCAGGGCAAAACCGTGCTTCTCGTTGTTGTCGATCGATTTTCTAAGGGCATTCATCTGGGCATTTTATCAACTTCTCACACAGCACACATGGTAGCTTCTTTGTTCATCGACATTGTTGTTAAGCATCACGGCGTTCCTCGGAGCCTGGTCTCCGATCGCGACCCTCTGTTCATCAGTGGTTTCCGGCAGGAGCTTTTTAAGCTCAACGGTACTCACCTTCGTATGAGTTCCGCATACCATCCACAGAGCGATGGTCAGACCGAGGTTATGAATAGAGTGATTGAACAGTATTTACGCGCTTTTGTCCATCGCCGGCCGGGAACTTGGGGCAAATACTTACCTTGGATCGAGCTCTCACATAACACTTCATGGAATTTAGGCACAGGTTCCACGCCCTATGAGATTACATTTGGACGCAAACCTTTTTCGTTTCCGGAATACATCACGGGAACCTCAAAACTCGATGTTGTGGATGATCTTTTAAAGCACCGTGAAAAAGTGTTCAGTTGCATTCGTCAGAAATTGCTAAAGGCTCAGTCCAAAATGAAGAATACTGCTGATGCTAGCCGACGCGACGTTACTTATGAAGTTGGTAATTGGGTACTTTTAAAATTACGTCCATATCGGCAGAGATCTGCGAAGGCAACTCCGGTCAGCTCCGGCAAGCTCGCAAAACGCTTCTATGGGCCCTTTCGAATCCTCGAACGCGTTGGTAAGGTGGCTTACCGCTTGCAGTTACCAGAGGAGGCCCGCATTCACCCCGTCTTTCATTGCAGCCTCCTCAAGCCCTTTTGTGGTGATCCTAATGCCGACACTGCCCCTCCTCTCCCTGCACAATTCATTAATGATCAGCCCATCATCTCTCCCCTAGCTATTCTCGATTATCGCCGATCTTCTTCAGTGGTTAATGCCCCATGGGAGGTTTTGGTTCAATGGAGTGGGTTATCCCCGGATGAAACTTCATGGGAAGATTGGGAGCAGCTGAAGCAGGATCATCACCTTGAGGACAAGGTGATTCTCCAAGGGCCAAGGGAAGTTGATAGAAGCAGAGAAACAACCACAGGAACAGAGAAGGAAACAAACACGAATACAAGGGTACACATAGCAACATCAGAGGAAGAAGACACAGCAAATACGAATGCAGGGGTACAAATAGTGAAAACTAAGAGAATGATCACCAGACCCACGTACCTAAAAGACTATGTCTGATGAGCAGAGACACAAGCAAGAGAAGGCTGAGCTGACACGTGCAGAGTTTGCTAGGTCCAGGTGTCCTTTGCTAGGAAGCATCTAGAATTATATACCGTTAGGATAATATTCTTGATTCCTGAAAAAGATATGATACGATATGGATAATTCCTTAGCAAATTGGCATTATAAATATGTAAATAACTAGCAAATGAATAAGAATATACATACTCCTTCTCCTTTCTGAGCTTCCTTTTCCTATCTACTTCCTCTCCTCACCCTTCCTCGGAGGTCCTGGCCCTCGAAGCCAGCTATTGAGCACGAGCACTGCTATCAAGCTGACTCTTTTTGTTATATTTTTCCCAGTGCAAGTAAACCTCTGGAAAAGAGCTGCACTAGAGCAATGTTTTGTTTCCACAAATTAAGAACCATATATGACAGAAAGCTTCTTTTTTTTTTCTTTATTTGGAGCTAAGGATAGTATGACAAAAGTTTCTGTAACAATATTATGTATGTAACATGTCGTCAATTGGAATGAAGAATTATGCCTAATCTGATGTTTATGCTTCCAAGTCTCCTATTCAGGATCAAGCTTCAGGCACCAAAGAGAAAAGTGGCGATTTTAAAGATTGTTGTGTCTCTGAACATCGAGCCAGAGACAAATGTGGTGCAGCAGGATGTAACAGACAAGTAAATACACTATATAGAGGACGAGTTGTATCAAGTTTCCTAAAGATGATGGTATATATATGCCGAAAAAGCATGACATGGCAAGAACAAGCAATGATGTAAAATTCATAAGCTCTTTGATATTGGACCTTAAAAATGGTTGGACAATAAATAAAATGAAGTGAAGATAGCTGGATGTTGACCAACTTCATTTTCACACCTTTGTTGATAAGAAGTATATTGCTGAATCAAGGTATAGCCGTAGAGGACGAGGAGAACCTCAATAGACAGCTATGACACCAGCATGTTGATGTAATAATTGTCTAATTTGCACTGAATACTTTGATGATAAAAACAAAAGCATTTTTAATTATTCAATTACCAACAAATCAGTGTAATTAAAGAGAAATGCCAATGTAATTATAATCATTATTTTGTAAGTCGTAAAGCGAGTATTTAAATTTTGCAGGCTTAAATAAGTAGTCGGAACATACTAGCCTGATCAACAAACATTATTTTGATATTTCGCATTCTTGCTGACATGTATAAATTGGCAATAAAAGAAAAAATTGCAAAGAGATTATACAATAAAAGACAATCAAATCAATAGGTTTTTCTAAACACTCATTTTGCATTGCATAGCAAACATCAATACTACATAGTACATATCGCATTCATTCAGCTATTCATAAAGCTTTCATCCCAGATTGAAATTTTGAAGCTAATCCGCCATAAACTGCAAATTCCGTGCCTATTTCGTGTTATTCATTTATTTTATTATATTATATTTTCATGCCAGAGATGTTAAAAGCTGGCGGATTCACTTCTAATTTCTAATATTGATTTGAACTTTTCTACGACCTTAGGTGTGGGAACAGTCTCATTAGCGCCTTTAAGGTTTCGTCAACGTTGTTCTCATGGTTTGATTAAAAAATAACATTTGTTAGGTAATTAACAACGCAGAGCACGCAGGGCAATTCATTTATATATGAGAGGTTGAAGACAGGTGTCTTTAATTTTCCACATGTTCTTATTTTCTCTCCTCTTCTTTGCCTTCAACTCACTACTTAATTATAACCCTTACGTTTCTTTTATTTTGAGTCCTTTAATTTCATACTAAAAGCAAATTAAGACAATAATTTAGTACAGTTTTTTTTCCTTAACAATTGACATTTACAAATTCAGCAAACATTGACCTTTACAAGGACTAATTAAGGGACAATAAATACAACAAATTTGAATAAAAAGGTACTTAAAACCTTCAAATCTGCATTTGATTTTTTCACTTTGTGTTGTCGTTGTCTTATGAGCAACAATACATTGGTAGCCTTTTCTCGTGCTAAAAGCAAAGGAAACTGAACTCCAAATCAGATGCAGTTTGAATTTGTCATTTTGAGTAGTCATTGGTATGATGATGACCATTGTGAGCAAAGAAGGGACACAAAATGATGTGTTTGCAAGAGATGCCTTGCTGTCTGGGTAAGGTTTAAATTACTTTCTGAATTTTTGAATTAATTTGTTAATTGTAATTATTTGGCTTCATTTTATTATACCCAATTGTACGTAGAATCAAAGGAAAGTCGCTTTTGTTCTACACTACAGTTTTCGTACAAGTTAGCATTTTTTATTGGAGTTCGTTACTTCAATTAGTCACATGTTCTTAATATGTACTTTTAGGCATTAATTAGTATGATACCCGCGTGATTGCATGGGTCCCTTTGATTTTCGCTCATCCAAAATGATCCCGTACATATTAAACGTATTAATAAGATTATATATACTACATTCATCAAAGTAATACACATTCATAAAAAAACATATCTTGATTTTTTTCCAGTTAAGTTTGTTCTTATTATTTTATTTTTTTATAAATATCATAATTAGGAGATTTTTTCCTCTGTCAGACTTTGAAGTATCTCTGCATATTTTAATTCTTTAAAGATTAATTCTTAATTTAAAACTTAGTCATAATTAAAGTTTATCACCTTTTGCCAAGAACGTCTTGTGTGAGAAGTTTCTATTTGTTCTATATATAAGTATTGCAGCTAATTTATACCTCCAAAAGTTAAGTGTTTAATTATTTGTATCTGTTCTTTTTTTTTTAACTATTTTAATTATAATTTTAATACTATAATAATAATAATAACGTAATTTTCGTCATTGTAAAAAAATAGAAACCTTTTTCCATTTTCTTTTTATCGACATATTTGAAAGGAAGATAGTAAACCTATGGTGCTGTAAGAAAAAAGTCACTATTGATTGATTTCTATGAATTATGGGGTGCTGTTCCCAACTGTTTTTTAATAAAAATTTCAAATTACAAATAAAATATAACTAAGTAATTAAAATTAGGAGAAAAATGGAAACTGCGTCTCCTATATGTATAAAATTTATATCCCTCTTGCTTTCAGTATGGTAATGGCATGGTGTGGATATGTCTTTCAAGATACGTCAACTGGAAGCAATATTTCCCTCCTTTCTCACTGGTAATCACGAAATAACCATTTTTTTTTTTTACAAAGAAACGTATATTTTAATAAAGGCTATGAATTAATTAAGGACATGATCTCGTCAGCCACTTTTAAACCTTTCCCTTTTTGCTTTTTCTGTTCTGAATTATTACATAATGCATGTGACCACATATATGCCGTGCCAAAATTACACACACTAACAAAACCTAACAATAGATATTTCTTGTGCAACTCATTAGACATAAGCTAGCCCTCTTAAACAAAGTAACATTGTAGGAACAATTTTAGTCATACATGCATTAGACGAACCATAAAGAAAAGTGTCTTCCAAGTAATAAGCTACTTTGGTCTTTGGCTTTGCAGCACCCACCTGGCCTCCTCAACTACCTTTTCTCTAGCTTAGAGAGGTAAAAGGAGAGAGAGACTGAACTTTGTTTTGATATGGGCCAAACTTGGGGTGATTGCAACATTCTTTGCAAGAACCCTACTTTTGTTTGTTAGTACACTTTAAAGGAATAACTAGTTGCCTGCCTTTGCCTATTGTCTTATTTGTTGGTGACCCTTGTCATTGTCAACAACATAGTTTGGATAAATAAATGTTTATTCCTTCTTGAATGCATTCTAATTAAAATATGATGGTGGGGGCAAAATAGGTTTGGGATTGGAATCGAAGAGATGATATGCTTGCATATTGATATGGTCAAGTTGTGACTTTGACTTATCTTTATGTTCACATCATATATCATTCCCCCCCCCCCCCCCCCCTATATAGGGCTATATGTACAATTTTAACAAAATCAAGTTTAAATCATGAGCATCATTATCAAAATTAGTTTTGTTAGCACGGTTAGTTTGACAAATTCGAATGCATAATTATATTGTTGTCCTACATTGCTTTTATGTTTCAGAGACTCCAATAATGTGTGGTGGAGCCAAATTTTCAGGTTAATGGTAGTGGGTGTAAAGTACATTAATTGTATGGTATGGAAAGAGAGGAAAAAAACACTATTTTATCAATTTGGGTATATATAGGATATTATCAAGGTTTTAATTAAACTGCAGTCTAAAATTAATGCAAAATGTCCTTATGGGTATTTTTGATTATAAACAGTAAATTAGTTTTTTCATTTCTGCAACACCTTTCTTTTTTGGGAAATCGCACTCCCTTTGTGTAACTTTCTTCCGTTAGTGTCCTTTTCTAAGTGTTTGTAATCGCCGGTGATGTACACGTGTTATTTACGGATATACGGTGAAATTCAGTGATTTTTTGTTGTCAGAGAAGAAGAGGTGCAATTTTTTTTTCAAAACATACGGATTGACAATCCGTATGATTCATATGAATCTATACAAATCATAGAGATTGTCAATCTATATGAACCATACGGATTGTCAATCCGTATGTTTTGAATTTTTTTAAAATTATAATTTATTTATAATTTTTTATACATTTAATTTATTTACAAAATCTGATAATTAAACAAATTTGACTTAATGTTGCATTTAGATATTTATTACAATAATTAATAGTTAAACAAATTTAGTATTTATTTGAATGATGTATTTGAATGTGTATTACAGTGATTGAAAATAAAACAAATATGATATTTAATTGAATGATGTATTTAGATGTTTATTACAACAATTGATAATTAAACAAATTTTTTATTTTTTTATATATGTAAATTTTTATTAAACTTATGATTTTTATTTACAAATTATATATATAAAAAATTAATTATTAGATAAAAATTAATTGTCACAAAATTTATTATGTAAATTTATATGTACATTAAATATATATTAGAAATTTTAGTATTATATATAGTGATATTAATTATTTTATAACATAATTGGTTTATTAGTTCGGTTGATTAGAACATTGTGCTATACGAAAATAATAGGTTCGATTCTTACTTGAACCATTAATTTGTAAAACATATTTTAAAAAAAAAAAGCGTATCAATTTTACAAAAAGGCCAAACTGGAATTTCACATGTTATACTTTCTGGAAAGATTTTTTTGAAATACACTTAACTTCCTTTTTTTTTGTATTTCCTAGATGACCTTTTTGGAAAGGCGGTTCTAGAAAAACAAAAACATATTTCTGGAAAGGCTTTTTTGGAAATATAGAAAAGTGTATTCCAGAAGAACAAAAATAACTTTCAGAAAGGTCTTTCTAGAATACATTAATTTTTTTATATTTCAAGAAAGGTTTTTCCTAAATTATATTTTTGTACTTTTGAAAAGGCCTTTCCACAACTATAAAAAAATTAGTGTTATGAAAAGGCATTTCCAGAATATGTTTTTATATTTCTGAAAAGGCTCTTCAGGAGTTATGTTTTATACTTCTAAAAGGACCTTTGCAGAATTATGTTTTTATACTTTTGGAAAGGCTTCTATGAAAGAATAAAAAATTGTATATTCTTGAACTTTTATTTTGTTCCTAACTTTGTCGGAGGCTTTGTGCTTTCTTTTCTGCATTAGGCTGGTTCGGTGGTGGTGTAAGGAGGTTGCAACAATGGCGTTTGGGTTGACAATCGACAGTGGTTCAGTGGTTTCGGTGGAGGCTTGGCTTGCTTGGGAGAGACAGGGTATTTGTGTCCATTCGGGTCCTTTGGAGGTGCAAGGAGCAAAAAAGGGAGATCCAGAAAGTAAAATCCAAGTTATTGTTGTTAGGGATCTATTGAAAGATGGGTACTGGGTAGCCTTTACCGGATGTGTTAACCAGATTTGAGAATTGTTTCCGTCCTTGTCAAGAGAGATGAGAATCATCTCTCCTTTTCACTTTTTCACTAAAATCTACTCAGTAATGCAAATAGCTTGGGAGAATCATTTTAGGAAGACCTTACTCGAGTGTCTCTTGAACAGTTGTTCACCCTTATTAATAAGGGTTGTCGTCAATTCAATCCTTACTTTCACATGATGGATCTCATCACGAGTATGCTGGCTAGGAACCAAACTAAATTTTTTTGTTTAGGGGCTTTGACCCTTCTTGAAACCAAAAAAAGAAAGAAAGAAGTAACTTTTTTACACCTGCTGTTAGAGATTCCACATGTTACAAACCGATTTTGTATAATTAAATTAGAATCAAATTTACATTTTAAGATAATATTAAAACTTATCCTACTAAGTCTTGTTGGGCTTATTGGGCTATCACATCAGATTGTTATTGAATTACTTGTATATATCAAATCTTGCAAACTTCATGCTTGAGAAATTTTAATGTGTGTGTTGTATAATAATGATACCAAAATAATAATATATATAAATGGATGACATTTGTCACTTTATAATCCAGTTTTATATGATTGAGAGATTTATACCCATATTCTAAGACAGCATTTTTTTATTTTGTTATTCACACTCCCTTATTTTTTTTTCCAATAATGCTCTTTATTAATAATCATAGTTTTGTTGTTTCAAAATTTAATCTTTAAAAGTCTATCTATATGCTTCAGAATTAAACATTTGAAAGTCAATTCCACATTTCAGGATTAAATTTCTAAAAGTCTATTTGTATATTAAGATGAAAGTCTCTCTTCTAATTTAGATGAAAGTGAAACTAAAATTTTGTAATTTTCAAAATATTCCAAACAATAGTAGATCAAGTAAGATGTTAAAGAGAGTGTTTTAGATACATTATTACTAACATTTTAATTTTTTTTGTCCTACATCTAAGATCATGGTTGTCTTTTGACTCAGAGAGTCAAAGACTAATTTTGCTTATAATGTGGTTGTCAGTGATTAAAAATAATTTTTACGCATAATGAAAATCAAATATTCGTTTTCTCGATAAATATATCATTTTTCACATGTGAACACAACTATCATTTCTATTAATTTTAATTGTGTAGCAAACAGTGTGCATTTACATAATTCCAAAATTTAAATACAAAAGGTTTTATGCATATAATTTTTAGAATTTAAATTATGAAACTCACTTCATTTTTAACATAATTCTGAAGTAATGATACTACACTCACTTGTAAGAGCGATATTATTGGAAAAAATAAAATAAAAATTTAGTGGGTGTAGTAAAATTGAGGTGCTAAAAAGAAATTCTAGAAGAAATGCAAAAAAAAATGCCATGACATCCAATCACTTTACTTTAAAATTGATTTTAATCAAAATTATTATTTTAAAAATCAATTTTATTCTAATTTTTATAAATACTCATTCAAATACTTATTCGTGCATCTTGTTGCTCCAAAGATTTTTCAGGAAGCATCAACATTATTGCGGAGTTATTAACATCTTTCTGCAACACACAATATTCTTTTAGCCCAGCCGAGATGAATGATGGGATACTCAAATTGCAATTAATATTTTTTCAGGAAAAATATGATTGGTTTGGACCTGTTTCAATTAATAATTGATTAATAACATCATGGAATATTGCTTGATTATGACAATTAGTTCAATTATATTGCTCCTATAAACACTAGAGTTGATCAGAAAATAAGCTAATAAATGTATTGACTTCTCCTTTTTCAATATGATACAATGTTTATGGTTGGAAGGACCACCTCTTGAGGTGTGCCAGTTATTAGTTTTTATTGTTAGAAAATAGAATTCTCGTTTTTCCTTTTAAAAAAATTATGTATTTCATTTTAAAAATACTATAATATATAAGTTATATCAAATCAAAAATATTACTTAATATGTCTTTACTTAAAAATATTAATTAATATGTCACACTTACATCCAACGAAAAAAATATAAAAGTAAATTTGTCGATGTGCTTTGCACACATGAAAAATAAAATTATTAGAGATATTTATAAAGATAGTACAATATAATGAATTAATGATTCTTTGTTAGTCCATGAAAAAATAGAGCAGAGCTTGAAGACCAATAACTACATTATAGGAAATTAGTAAAAAGAATCTCTCAATGAATAATATAATTGAGAATTTGATTTATATTTGAGTCTTATAGTAATAGAATAATAATATTGTAGATGTTATTGTTATATAATAATGATATATATATATATATATCATAATAATTAGATAAATTATAGTTTTTATTATATTCATACTGATTGTATACATGAGTATGAAATATTGATATTTTTGTATTGTAATATAAATATGATATTTTAAATAAATAGTGGGATATACATTATATTTTTTTTGTAAATTTTTACATGTATCGAAATATATTAGTACTTTCAAATAATGACAAAAAATAATATTTTTGTCTTTTATGTTTTCTAACTCTTTTGATGGGTTAGAAAATTAAGCACACAAACACATCAAATTTAAAAAGTAAAATGATTACATAGACTTTGAAATTATTAGTCTTTGTAGAAATTTTATATAAAGACAAATTAAGCTTCCATTTTGTGTGCTTTAGCAAAATGACACATGATATTTATTGGTCTTAATTCTAAGTAGACTTTTCTTAGTATGATATCAATCCTAGAAAGTTTTAGAAATATTCTAACGTGCAACTTTCGTATGTTTTGGAAGAGAGGAAAGAAAATGAAAAAGGGTAAAAAAGGTTTAAAATTTGAATTTAAAAAACTAGAAGGAAAGAAAATTTTATTGGCCAAAAGTAACACACATTTCCATCACTCCCCGTTTTTATTTTTCTTCTTTTATGCACCTTACACCTATTTTATCTTTGAGGAAGACTAACAATACTCTTTTCTGTTATTTATTAAAATTTATAAAAAATCACAAGTTTTAATTAATGGTTTCACATCAAAATTAAGAAATATATATAATCATTAAATAAAAAATAGAACTCACCAATTTAAATTTATAATTTTTAATAATTTTTAGTCAATAATATACAACATTAAAAAAAAGATTTTTTTTTCTTTATAACCAACAAAAGAGTACTAGACAGTGTCACTAACGATATTTCTCTTTTATATTCCCACCGGTGCAATCACTTTACCACTGAAACCACAACAACCATCACGCTGTCCCACAATTTTCTATTATTACATTGGCTAAGTGCATTTTTTTTATTTTTCCTTCATATAACCTTTAATTTGGTTCACAATTAAGAGAATATGTCTTCTAGGCTTGAAGAGAGCATACTAAATACTTAGGAATTTTTGTCATTTAATTTATTCTCTTGAATTAGAAAATATATTAGGACCTTATTTTACTTTAGAGCATGCTAGTAATTTTAAACATTAAGATTTCTCTTATTTTTCTAAAATACTTTTTTTTATCAATTTTTTTTATTTAAATATATTTTTAGGTCCTTTAAATTTGAATTATCTTTGTTTTTTCCCTCCAAATTTAATTTTTCATTTTTTAGTTCCTCAATTTTGAAAAATGTTTTTTAAACCCTCTTGACTGATTTTTGATGATTTAAATGCATAACTTGTGGCATTTTTGTAGGAGGAGGACTAAAAAAAATATTTTTTAAAATTAAGGGAATAAAAATAAATTTAAATTTGGGGATCAACTACAAAAGTAATCTAAATTTGATGGTCCAAAAGTATATTTAAACAAATATTTCAAGAGACTATGAAATTTGATTGAATTAAGACCTAATCTTTGTAAGTTTTTGAAGCAGCCTAATAGGTAGATTCTGATTATAAAATAAGGATTACTTTGAGGAATTTATTATTAACATAAAGCTCCTTATCTTATTTTCCATGATCAATGTTCTAATTGTGAGATTTTGATTAGGGATGATAAAATAAGTTCAATCCATTGGATTGACCCATTTGATATGCTAAACAAAGCAATATAAGTTTAAATTTCCAACCTATTGTTAAAATAGGTTCAACCTTTATATTTGGTAGGTAAAGGGGCAGTTATGTTGGATCAACGTGTCGGGTCAACTTTCCTTTTTATTTTTTTTTCATGTATTTGTTGTAACTCATCCAAACTTACTTGTTGAGGAGGATGGTTGTTTTGTTCTTTTTGATTTTTCTTCACATTGTGTGGTTGCTTTGTTTCCTTTCATTTCTCTTTCATGAGTTTTAAGAGGGTGATTCGAATGGAGGGAAAGATGGATTAAGGTGTGATTTTGATGTGGATGTGGGTTGATTATTCTGGAAGAAAAATTAATGACAGAAAGAGTGATAATTTTACATTGGTTGTTTCATAATTGATGTAGAAAGACACTTTTTATGTTGGTTACAAAACAATTGATGTAAAAAAGGAAATACATTTTACATAGATAAGATTTACATATTGGTTCTAGAATTGATGTAAAAAGCTCATTTTACCTGATGCAAAATATCTCCCCACCATTGGTGAATTTAAAAACATGTGCAAAGACTTTTTTATTTCTTGGGGACCGGTGCAAAGACTTGAAATTGCTAGTCTATGCAAAACATTCATGTAAAGACAAATTAGTCATGCATTTTTTGTACTTTGACAAAATAACACATCATATTTCTTGGTGGACTTAAATATTTTTTTTTTATATTTTAGTCCTTGTAATTTTAATACTTGGTTTTAGTCCTTAGTATCAACTATCAACATTTACATATTATGTAATAATGTTGTTGGTTGTCCATTGACTCGTCATGTTACTAATGAGTTAATTTGATAGACTGTCATATGTAAATTTTGTAGTAATTTGGATCTTCAAATTCTCATGTGTTAAAAATAATTGATAGTGCTAGATTAGTTGATGAGAGATTTTAAAAAAATTACACATTATTTATTGTTATGATCTTTGATAGCATGAGAAGTCAATGAATGGTTAATGTAACTACATGTTATGTAGTCAATTAATGTTCTTACTTTGATAATATGGACTGATTTATTTTTTTTAATTTTTACTGGGACTAAACATTATTGAAAGGCTAAAACAAAAACACTCTAATAATTTATAGGAGTCAAAATGTTGTTTAAGCCTTGTTTGTTTTAATTTTACATAGACTTTTCTCAGCATCGTGTGCTCGTTAAAGTGACAAACTCAAATACTTTAATGTGCAGCTCACGTAGTGTAATTTAATGACATTACAAAAATTCTCTTGATAATCTAAAAATAAAATCATAGTTATATTTTTTATTTATTAAAATTTGTAACATCATTTTTTTGTCGAATTATCTGATGAAATTTTAGTTGTTACAACTTGCTGGTACAGTATGAAGTAGAGTTTGATGAACCTGTAGTTAATATATGATATAATTTTATTACACAGTTATATAATTATTGAATTTTTTTATCATAAATTGCTTATCACCTGAGTGTAATAAAGGAATTTAAAATATATAAGCCTCGTAAATGGAGTCTTTGTATTTTAATTTTTAAAATAAAGTTTTTTTTAAGAGAAAATATCCTTATTTTGTTGTCTTTCATAAGTGAACAATAATTAACACGACTCTGTCATTTAGCCATACTATCAGCTATATAAATCCTGGTGTTTCATACTTGACAATTTAAGAGAAAACTGGTCACAGTAACCGATCTTTGTTTTACTCTTAGTCATTTCATAATGAGTTGTTATTCTCTGAAACTATTTTATGCACTTTTGCTGGTTTTATTGCATGCTGCAGTATCCATTCTTGGATTCAACAGCCTTCCCAATAGCGCAGAAATTAAGTGCATTCAGACTGAGAGACAAGCACTCCTCAACTTCAAACATGGCCTCATAGATGGCTATGGCATTCTCTCTACATGGAGTGACGATGACAGTAACAGAGACTGTTGCAAATGGAAAGGCATTCAATGCAACAATCAAACTGGTCATGTTGAGATGCTTCATCTCCGTGGTCAGGATACACAATATTTGAGAGGTGCAATCAATATCTCTTCATTGATTGCCCTTGAAATTATTGAACACTTGGATCTCAGCTCTAATTCTTTTCCATGGAGTCATATCCCAGAACACATGGGCTCGTTCACCAACTTAAGATATCTCAATCTCTCTCATTGTTTTTTTATTGGGATTATTCCTTCTGATATTGGAAAGCTTACACATTTACTGTCTCTTGATCTAGGTAAGAATCTTTATCTCTATGGACAAATCCCTTATCAACTTGGAAACCTTACACATTTACAATATCTTGATCTAAGTGATAATGATCTAGATGGGGAACTCCCTTATCAACTTGGAAATCTCTCACAGTTGAGGTATCTTGATCTTGCGGGGGGGAATTCATTCTCGGGAGCACTCCCTATCCAGATTGGGAATCTTTGTTTGTTGCACACTCTTGGACTTGGTGGCAATTTTGATGTGAAATCTAAGGATGCAGAGTGGTTGACTAATCTTTCTTCCTTGACCAAACTTAGGCTAAGTTCACTACACAACCTTTCCTCTTCTCATCACTGGCTACAAATGATCAGCAAGCTTATTCCAAACTTAAGAGAGTTGAGGCTAGTTGGTTGTTCTCTTTCAGATACAAATATTCAATCTCTGTTTTATTCACCTTCCAACTTTTCCACTGCTCTTACCATCCTTGATCTTTCTTCAAATAAGCTCACATCCTCAACATTTCAACTGTTGTCAAACTTTCCTTCTCTTGTTATCCTTGACCTTTCCTATAATAATATGACATCATCAGTCTTTCAAGGTGGTTTCAACTTCAGTTCAAAACTTCAAAATCTTGATTTGCAAAATTGTAGTCTTACGGATGGAAGTTTTCCTATGTCATCTTCTCTTGTTTCCCTTGATCTCTCCTCAAATCTTTTGAAATCATCAACTATATTTTACTGGCTCTTTAACTCCACCACCAATCTTCATAACCTTGTCCTTGATTATAACATGTTAGAAGGTCCCATTCCAGATGGATTTGGGAAAGTAATGAACTCTCTTCAACTTCTTGACCTATACGGTAACAAACTGCAAGGCGAGATTCCATCTTTCTTTGGTAACATGTGTGCATTGCAGAGTTTAGACCTCTCAAATAACAAGTTGAACGGGGAATTTTCTAGCTTCTTCCGAAATTCTTCATGGTGCAACAGACACATATTTACGAACTTGGATTTATCTGATAACCGGTTGACTGGCATGTTACCTAAAAGCATTCGATTGCTATCAGAGTTGGAGGATCTTAACTTGGCTGGGAATTCTTTGGAGGGTGAGGTCACTGAATCCCATCTTTCTAATTTTTCCAAATTAAAATACTTGCGCCTATCAGAGTTGTCTCTGAAATTTGTCCCGAGTTGGGTTCCTCCATTCCAATTAATACAGTTGGGACTCCGTTCTTGCGAGTTGGGCCCCACTTTTCCTAGTTGGCTCAAGACTCAAAGTTCGTTGTATTCGCTTGATATTTCTGATAACGGGATTAATGACTCTGTACCAGACTGGTTTTGGAATAAGTTGCAAAATATGATATTATTAAATATGTCTCACAATTATCTCATTAGTGCAATTCCTAATATATCATTGAAGCTTCCTAACAGACCGTCTATACTTCTGAATTCCAATCAGTTTGAGGGTAAAATTCCGTCATTTTTACTACAAGCTTCTGGGCTGATGCTCTCTGAAAATAATTTTTCAGATTTGTTTTCATTCTTATGTGACCAAAGCACAGCTTCAAATTTGGGCACTTTAGATGTGTCACACAATCAAATAAAGGGGCAACTGCCAGATTGTTGGAAATCAGTAAAGCAATTGCTGTTCCTTGATTTAAGCAGCAATAAATTGTCAGGGAAGATTCCTATGTCCATGGGCGCCCTTGTTAATATGGAAGCCTTGGTTTTACGAAACAATGGTTTAATGGGTGAGTTGCCTTCTTCTTTGAAGAATTGCAGCAGTTTATTTATGCTGGACCTGAGTGAAAATATGTTGTCGGGTCCAATACCATCATGGATTGGAGAAAGTATGCATCAATTGATAATCTTGAACATGCGAGGAAATCACCTCTCCGGAAATCTACCCATTCATCTCTGTTATTTGAACCGCATTCAATTGTTGGATCTTTCAAGGAATAATTTGTCAAGAGGAATTCCATCATGCTTAAAGAATTTCACTGCAATGTCTGAACAGAGCATCAACTCAAGTGACACTCTGTCTCATATATATTGGAATAATAACACTTACTATGCAATTTATGGTTCCTATTTCGAGGGTTATACGCTTGACATAACATGGATGTGGAAAGGTGAGGAACGGGGGTTCAAGAATCCAGAGTTAAAGCTCAAAAGCATTGATCTTTCTAGTAACAATTTAATGGGTGAAATACCAAAAGAGGTCGGATATTTGCTTGGGTTAGTTTCTTTGAATCTATCAAGAAACAATTTGAGCGGAGAAATTCCTTCTCATATTGGGAATTTAGGTTCACTAGAATCACTTGACTTGTCAAGAAATCACATCTCTGGGAGAATTCCTTCTTCTCTTTCTGAAATTGATTATTTGCAAAAATTAGACTTGTCACACAACTCTCTGTCTGGAAGAATCCCATCAGGAAGACATTTTGAAACCTTTGAAGCCTCTAGTTTTGAAGGAAACATTGATCTTTGTGGTGAACAACTTAACAAAACTTGTCCTGGGGATGGAGATCAGACAACAGCAGAGCATCAAGAACCAGCAGTCAAAGGTGATGATTCAGTTTTCTATGAGGGATTATACATCAGCTTGGGGATTGGATACGTCACTGGATTTTGGGGCTTATTAGGGCCATTACTACTGTGGCGTCCTTGGAGAATTGCTTACATCAGGTTTCTGAACAGATTAACAGACTATTTATATGTATGCTTATGGTGAATGTGGGAAGTGTTGCTGATCGCTCCAAGGCAAAAAGGTATGTTCTAGATTTATTTGTCAATTTCATGGTTTATGTTCTGACTATGTTTTATTTTACATATATCAAGAAATTGCTTCACTGATCAAAAAGAGCAATATGGATTTCACTTAGAGGAGGCCAAGAATAATAATAATAATTTAACCTAATTATTATTTAACTTGTAATTTTTTTTATATTTTTTACAAAGAAAAAATATACTATATTAAGCATAAAACATTACTATCTAATTAATTTTATCATTTATATGAAAATAAATAAATAAATTTTTTATTCCTAATTATTAGAAACAGAAACTCTTTCAAATATATTAATTAGACATTTATAGAAGAAACAAATAGATGCATTTTTTTAAAATGATTTTTCATAATTATAAATGTACACTTACACATTACAAATATTTTATTATTATCTTTAATATCTTTTTATCTCATTACTATCACATTATATTACCTATTATACATACACTTCTCTTTCTTTTTTCTTTTTGTCTCCCTAAGTGTCAACTAAGATGACATGTATTATTTTTCAATATTTTTTTTTCATAAATTTTAAGGGGACCGTAATTCTTTTAACATGGTATTTTAAATACACTTTGTGAAAAACTTGGGGCCATGGTCCCTGCATATATACTTCCATTTTCAATTTTATATGAAAAAATATAATTCTGTTTATATCTTGTAATGAATCCAGCACATTAATTGTTGTAAAAAAAATGCTGATTGTTGCAGATGTGCTGCAGGCTTCTGATCAGAGAAGAAACCATTGTTGGCAGCTACAAATGCGAGATAATTTCTTTAATATAGGAGTTTACAATGTTTTGTATTTAAGTAATGAACTGCAAAATCTTGTTTCCAGAAACTTAGTATGCTATTCTTGTATTTATTGTATAATATATTTGTAATGCTGTTTGTTTTTCATTATTGTGCTTAGATCTGTGATATCTAAAATTTCACCACTTCATATTCATCTTCAACAATGCTTTCTACTATATTCTGCTAGTGCAGCTATACTTAACTGTGAATCAAATTTGTGCATGAGAAGAAGAATGCAAGATACCCTATTTGTTCCTAGTTACTACCAGTATATTTGCATCCTTGTGTTAGATCCCTTCTGTTCATGCACTTTTGCTTTGCCAAAAGTAGCAAGCAGAGCATTAAAAATTGCATAAGCTAGTTTTAGGTTGCTGGACTTATCACATTTTATCTATTTATCTCACAGTTATCACGAAGATAGAAAAGGGTATATCAGTAAATGAAATTCACACAATGAATGCTAATTTGAAATTCTCTCTCTTCCGTAGCACCAATATGAGAGTGCCAATTAGATCCCATCATCTAGTCCTTATTTTAGGAATAAGTTTCATAAGAAAAGGGAAAGGATCATAGGCAGTCTAAAACACAACTTCATTTCATGCAGTTTCGCCATTTCTTTTGCAATACTAATTTTTCATTTTTCTGCAGCTTTAGGCGAAGTTTCCCTAATTTAGGAATAAATGCCTTAATTCTAATCACTAGTTAGCAATTACTCTATCATCACCATCCATCTTATATCTTTTGTGTTCTCTATTCTCTTTCGTTTTGTTTAAAGAGATTCTCAATCCTAAAATAGTGTTCTACATATCTAGTCTTCATGTTTTTCTCTATATTCAATGAGATTTCGGGTGAAGCCAGTTGAATACATTTATAAACCACATGGAGGAATTGATGGTGGTATACGCAGCAATATTTGTTTCCTAGACAGTAGACACTATCCTCACCGACTGAAGGCTATGGATATTAAGGAATCCTTTGACAGAGTAAGTATTTCACCAAGACCAAGACTCTATGTGGGTCCCAACTAATAGTTATATTCCGATCTTGTCGATAAAAGTGAAGACGCGCGTTTGAACCAAAAGATTTTTCAAAAAAATCGATAATAATAAACTCAACTTATTTATAATTATGCTACTATTTTTTTAACATTCATTTTTATAAAATTGATGTTAAAATAACAACATTAAATGTATATTTTCTAGTGTTATATAAAGGGTTCGACAAGCTAGATTGAGAGAAATTCAGAATCTGCTACGCTCATTCTCCTCATGCTATTCCATTGATCAAGGGTCCTATCATCTTAGCTCATTGGTATGCTCCTCTCATTCAAAATATTCAGAATATGTCTTTACCTAAAAATATTAATTAATATGTGACACTTACACCCAACTAAGAATAGTAAATTTGTGGAAGGGCTTTGCACACTTGAAAAATAAAATTATTAGAGATATTTATAAAGACATTACAATATAATGAATTAATGGTTGTTTGTTAATCCCTGATAAAATTGAGTGGAGCTTGAAGACCAATAAGTATATTACAGGAAATTAGTTAAAAGAATCTCTTAATAAATAATATAGTTGAGAATTTGATTTTTATTTGAGTCTAATAATAATAGAATACGAATATTTTAAATGTTATTGTTATATAATAATGATATATATAATAATAATTAGACAAATTATAGTGTTTATTATATTCATACTGATTGTATGAGTACGAAATAGTGATATTTTTGTATTATAATATAAAGATTATGTTTTAAATAAATAGCATATAAATTAGAATTTTTTAAAATTTTTCACATGTATTGAAAATATTAGTACTTTAAAATAATGATAAAAAAAGATGATATTGTCGTCTTCTTTGTTTTCTAACTTTTTTAATGGGTTAGAAAATTAAACACACAATCACATCCAAATTTAAAAGTAAAACGATTGTATAGACTTTAAAATTATTAGTCTTTGTGGAAATGTTATATCAAGACAAATTAATTAAGTTTGCATTTTCTGCGCTTTAGCCAAATGACAAATGATATTTATTCATCTTAGTTCTTAGTAGACTTTTCACAGTATGATGTCAACCCTAGAAAGACTTGGAAATATTCTAACGTGCAAGGACTTTTTTATTTATTGGGGACCAAAGATTGTGCAAAAACATTAGTGTAAAGATAAATTAGTATTGCATTTCTCGTACTTTGACAAAATAACACATCATATTTTTGGTGGGTTTAAATAATTGTTTTTTTCCCTATAAAATTAAGGATTTTTTTTGCACTTTAATATATAAAGATTTTTTATATATATTTTAGTGCTTGTAATTTTAATATTTGAATTTATTGTTTGCTATCAACTATGAATAGGTTACTGATTATGTAAGAGTGATGTTGGTAGTTCATTGTCCTGTCGACAATATCAATAGTTTGACATGCTATTATATGTAAATTTTTTGGTAAATTGAATTATTACATTTTCATATATTTAAAATAATTGATGATGTTAGATTAACTTATAAGAAATTAAAAAAAAAACATAATTTACTAAAAATAATTACATATTATTTATTATTAAAATCTTTATAAGTTAATTAACGGTTAATGTAATTCCATGTTAGATCGTCAATTAATATTTTTACTTGACAATAAAGATTAAATATTTTTTTAAGTTTGACCAGGCCTAAAATAAAAAACTTTGAAAAACTAAAGCAGAAAATACACTAATTTATAGTAGCTAAAATGATGTTTAAGCCTTGTTTGTGTTAATTTTACATAGACTTTTTCTAAGCATGGTGCTCGTTAAAGTGACAAACTCAAATACCTTTTATGGGCACCTCACGTGTCATTTAATGACGTTACAAAAATTTCCTTGATAATGTAAAAATAGAATCATATTTATAATTTTTATTTATTAAATTTTTAACATCATTTTTTTGACGAATTATCTGATGAAATTTTAGTTATTACGACATTCTGCTACAATATGAAGTATATCTTCATGAACCTGTAATTAATATACGAAATCATTTTATTACACAATTATATAATTATTGATTTTTTTTATTTTAAATTCTAATTTTTTTCTTGAAGAATGGTAAGATTTTGTAAGAGTAATTTTTTAAAAGCCATTTCTTAATTAAAGAAAAAAAAATCAAATCACAACATATAAGAAAATATTTATTAGACGTGATTGATTAACATGGCAGTATCAAATGAAACAAGAATGGTTTCCCTCTCATATTTTTCTTTAAAAAAAATTATATATACAGGTTAATTAATTTTTTATATAAAATATAGTTATGAAATTTATTAATTAACATAATTTTGTATGTTTAAGCTTGTTATTATTTTACTCCTCCACTACTTATCTTCTGGATATGTTCATGTTAATTAATCCCTATTAAATATTTTAATCCCCAGCATATGAACACGGAAGATTCCAGCCAAAAGATATAATTGAACACAGAGAATACCATCTTTTTTTTTGGTCTAGAAGAATACCACCTGTTTAAGAGAACATGCATCTACAAGTTATTGGTGGTTTTTTCTTCTTCTTATGATAGCATAGAAGAATATTATTGTGAAAATTCAGAAGTTAATTTGTCTTATCACATGAAAGTTTGAGGACACAATTTCTGCCCAAAACATAAGCTCCCACTATCTACTTCATCAACAGACTACATATATGTGATATGATTCTAAAAACAAAACACTTATAAACAGCCAGTTCAGTTAAATCCAAGCAATTGTTTTCCAAGTCTGCCAACCCTTAAAATATGGGTTAGAAAATTAAGCTCGCCAATCACATCAAAAAGGAAAATTCAAACATGCCCACAAAAATATTTAAATCAAAAGAAAATTAAAGGAAACTCACGCTGATACATTAGTTTGTGGAAAAAATCTGTCTTCACGGTATTCTTTTTCCATACTAGGGTCCGTTGACTGATACATCAGCTAATCGCTATCAAGTTTCAAATATATCAACCAAATATTGAGATAAATGCCACAAAATAAAAAATAAGAAAGAACCCCGTGCATTTACATTATCTGAAATTCTTTCAATGGTATCTGGTCCAAGAGAAAATTCCAAAAGCAAATTTATTTTAAAGGATATAAAAATACAATAAAAAGAATATTTTTACACCAGGAAATATGTAAAATGAATAAATAAGGAGAGAAATATTTATGTTCACAATATAACATGCTAGACAGAATTATCAATTGTTAATGACACAACGACGTGTAAACTAAGACAAAGGCTCTAAGTCAATTCTCTTTCCTCTCAATATTTTATCCCGAGTAGCGATTTTTACATCACATCTTATCCTAAAATTATAAGGCTCATATTTATAATTTTTTCTTCATTTATTATATGGTACTCAACTTTTTCATTTCTCTATCATGTGAGACTTCGGTTAGTACTTGTACTTTAATAATCTTTTCCCTCAAGTTTGTGTCTCTTTCACATGTTAGCCTTCCCCTAGAGCATAAGCCATTTTTAATCTAGGAATATTCAATTATGACTCTTAGAGCATAATTGTTACTGCCCCCAGCTTGTCTAGCCATTGTTACAACATGTTCTAGTATCTTGCACTATTGCAACACCTGCAACTTTGCTACTTGACATTCATGCATGAATTTATCCATCAGAAAGACTTTTGATACAAAGAACTCTATATACATGAATCCATCGACGTCATCTTACTCGTCTATGTCAGTGACCAAGTCAAACCATTGACTCTGATATCAATTTTTTGAAAAATCGAAGAGAGTAAATACGAGAGAGATTTTCCGCAATAGGTCACCAAACAAATTATATAAGTGAACTTGACACTATCATCTTAACACTCCCATGCTTATTTTTGAATAAAAAAGCTGTAGGTGGATTCTAGAATAATTTTAATAGCATAAGAGATAGGCAAAACCAAAACATAGTTTTAGTTCACAAACTAAACAGGATCTAGACTTGTATGTGAGCCCCTCATTTCCAAAATCCAACCCCATCCTCTATTAGCTGTCCCAATCATAGAAGTAGCACAATGCATAATATTAATTTAAAGCATAACAAACTATATATGTTCAAGAGCCAACCACTAATGTAAAGTGTGCTAAGCCAGTTCGTATACATACGCAGTAGGGTTAGCTACGTTAGAGCCTAACAGAACGGAATATTGAATGGCTGGTTCTGGAATTTGATCAATTACAATGTAATTCGGTAAAATTTGTTTTAAAACTTCATAGAAAATATCTTTTTTTTCTATGCTCATTCAACCCTGCTCTTAGACATTAACTTATTTATAAGTAAAAATCAGAATGCAGGGGAGAGTGAATATGATACGGCTTACCAGTAGGAAGAGGACTTCTAAGAACACCTGAGAAGTGTAATGTACAACAAGAATACAGTTTCGTGGGAATCAATTTTCAATTTCCTATGCATTTAGATAGCGAACTAGTAATTATTATAATTTCGAAAACAAAAGTGGTCAGAAGATCAACATGTCCTCACTTATACAAACTCAATCGATGGCACAAAAAAACAAAATTCCTGTTCAATTTCCATTCCATGTCTGGAGCAAAAGTACTTCCACAACAGCAATGGGAACAAAATAGCGTGCATAATGCAAATTGGTATTAATGACTGCTACAATTTTGTAATCTGCAGCATATATCAAAGCTTTGGAGGATGCTATTGCTGTTCTTATCCAAATTGCAATTAATGCCTATTGACTCTGGGGATTGTAATTTCTTTTTGCTTACATAGTACCTTTTTGTGTTGAGGATTTCTTCCTCCCATTAATAACAAGTTTGGTTGTTGACAATTTGGCAACTCTGATTTTAATATATGATAACATATTCTGATCCACGTGAGTTAAGGGTGAAAGATTAACTAAAATAGTAATAGGATTTGGTGCTATGTTTTATTCAAATTCAGCTGAAAAGTTCATGATGTGACATTTTGTTGTTAGGTCCAATCCAATATTGTTCTAGAGGATTCTAGTAGTTTCGATGATGTCTTATATGTTTTACAACTTCTGTTTTTATTTTATATTTTCGCTTCTCTGAACTGTCTTGGTTTTTAACTCAAACGAGATTATTTCTTTTATATTTCTAAGAGAAAAATTTCTTATCTGCTCGTTACAGACAATGGTTATGATATCTATATGTGAATAATAAATTCAGTTAGCACTGCTGATTTTGTATGCTCTTTTTCCAATCTACTCTGATGTCTTATCAATAAATATTCTGGAAATGGTTATCACATAGACGCCAAGCACTTTAATTGCATAATTCTAACATCATGTTTTAGAGCTGACTCTTTTTGTTATATTTTCCCAGTGCAAGTAAACCTCTGGAAAAGAGCTGCACTAGAGCAATGTTTTGTTTCCACAAATTAAGAACCATATATGACAGAAAGCTTTTTTTTTTTTTTTCTTTATTTGGAGCTAAGGATAGTATGACAAAAGTTTCTGTAACAATATTATGTATGTAACATGTCGTCAATTGGAATGAAGAATTATGCCTAATCTGATGTTTATGCTTCCAAGTCTCCTATTCAGGATCAAGCTTCAGGCACCAAAGAGAAAAGTGGCGATTTTAAAGATTGTTGTGTCTCTGAACATCAAGCCAGAGACAAATGTGGTGCAGCAGGATGTAACAGACAAGTAAATACACTATATAGAGGACGAGTTGTATCAAGTTTCCTAAAGATTATGGTATATATATGCCAAATCAATAGGTTTTTCCAAACACTCATTTTGCATTGCATAGCAAACATCAATACTACATAGTACATATCGCACTCATTCAGCTATTCATAAAGCTTTCATCCCAGATTGAAATTTTGAAGCTAATAGGCCATAAACTGCAAATTCCGTGCTTATTTCGTGTTATTCATTTATTTTATTATATTTTCATGCCAGAGATGTGAAAAGCTGGCGGATTCACTTCTAATTTCTAATATTCATTTGAACCTGTCTTCGACCTTAGGTGTGGGAACAGTCTCATTAGCGTCTTTAGATTTTTTTCTTATTTGGAGTAAATTATAGATAATACACTCGTGCATATGTTATGTTTATACATAAATATTACTATTATTATTTTTAAATAAAGCTTGTTTTATTGTTCTGATTTCGTTTCTAAAATTATAAGCGTGTGTAAAATGCGCTCTATTTTATATTAAGTTGACATATAAACGATTATAAAAATGAAAGTTTCATTATTCTGATTACGTTCTAAAATTATAGCAGATGTGAAATCTATTTAATTATAATATTATAAATTCTGAGCCAATTGTTAAAATTTTTAATGTGTTGACTGGTTAGTGAAAAGGGACTGTGTGATGAAGACCATTTGTTGGGCAACAACTTTTCCTCAACTACCTTTGGTATGTGTATGAACTATGAACACATTGTTCTATTTTCCATAAGATATATGGGTTCACCTTGTTTCACCGTCTTGCTGAGGCCTTTAAGGTTTCGTCAACATTGTTCTCATGGTTTGATTAAAAATAACATTTGTTAGGTAATTAACAACGCAGAGCACGCAGGGCAATTCATTTATATATGAGAGGTTGAAGACAGGTGTCTTTATTTTCCACATGTTTCTTATTTTCTCTCCTCTTCTTTGCCTTCAACTCACTACTTAATTATAACCCTTACGTTTCTTTTATTTTGAGTCCTTTAATTTCATACTAAAAGCAAATTAAGACAATAATTTAGTACAGTTTTTTTTCCTTAACAATTGACATTTACAAATTCAGCAAACATTGACCTTTACAAGGACTAATTAAGGGACAATAAATACAACAAATTTGAATAAAAAGGTACTTAAAACCTTCAAATCTGCATTTGATTTTTCACTTTGTGTTGTCGTTGTCTTATGAGCAACAATACATTGGTAGCCTTTTCTCGTGCTAAAAGCAAAGGAAACTGAACTCCAAATCAGATGCAGTTTGAATTTGTCATTTTGAGTAGTCATTGGTATGATGATGACCATTGTGAGCAAAGAAGGGACACAAAATGATGTGTTTGCAAGAGATGCCTTGCTGTCTGGGTAAGGTTTAAATTACTTTCTGAATTTTTGAATTAATTTGTTAATTGTAATTATTTGGCTTCATTTTATTATACCCAATTGTACGTAGAATCAAAGGAAAGTCGCTTTTGTTCTACACTACAGTTTTCGTACAAGTTAGCATTTTTATTGGAGTTCGTTACTTCAATTAGTCACATGTTCTTAATATGTACTTTTAGCATTAATTAGTATGATACCCGCGTGATTGCATGGGTCCCTTTGATTTTTTTCCAGTTAAGTTTGTTCTTATTATTTTATTTTTTATAAATATCATAATTAGGGAATTTTTTCCTCTGTGAGACTTTGAAGTATCTCTGCATATTTTAATTCTTTAAAGATTAATTCTTAATTTAAAACTTAGTCATGATTAAGTTTATCACCTTTTGCCAA